>NC_043766.1:23580410-23880410 GCF_902148845.1 Salarias fasciatus | reverse complement strand
CAAACTGAGTGGTACAGAGGGGAACAGCTTCGGCCAGCAGTGGGAATGACCTTCCTCTGACTGCCGCCAGCACTGAGCCAGAGTCACTTGCGGTAATTCTGTTTTTGCAGTGGACCTTAAAAGAGACATGTGTACACATGTATCATTATCAAGTAATACCCTATCAGTAGAAATAAGAGCTGTGATCCTAAATATTGAAAGGAAAAATTGTGGATTTCTGATAAATGTTGTGAAGGTTATTAGACTACATTACATGTAGAACAGGTTCAGGAATATAAAAAAAAAACATGATATCAATAATTAATTCACCAGTAAGAACAATGTAGGATTTTAGGACAGACCCTTTTGTTAAAGGGTTGTGACACCAGTATGTGCTACAATGTTTGAAACAATATAGGCATGCCACCTATATGAAACCCACCCATCACAGGGGTTATAGATCACAGGGTCTCTGATCGTACATGTGAAATAAATCATTTCATGGTTACATTATCACAGAAGTTGTTGCTATTCTTTTTCTATTTGAATTTTATTTATTTATTTTTTACTTTAAATGTCACAGTTTATCATTTTGTCACTGTGTCTGTGATCATCAGAAAATTAGCAGTAGCTTAGATAAATTCCTGGGTTATAGCTTGTTAAAATGCTTATGGCTAACCTTTTTGTGTATGTGGTTCAGCAGTGTTCATAATGACACTGTGTTTTCTGCTCCCTCAGCTGCAGACCTTTGACACTCCTGCACCCTGCAGAACAGTGGAGGAGCTGACCACTGGAGAGGCAATGTCACAGGCACTGCATCAGATGTAAGAGACCACATGCATCATTTATCGACAACCAGTTTTGCCGGGCTCGAGTGGTTCACATCTCACAACCACAGCATATCAAGTCAACGACTATTGGACAAGGAATGAATGGGTGTTTGTAGTGTTTATTTTTTTACAGCTCATGCAGAACAGGCTACTTGAGGTTTTGATTGTTTTTTTTTTTTAACTCTTTCAACACCAATTCTTCTGTACCCCTGCTGAAAAAAAAATTGTGACTGCAGTTTACCCATCTAGAGTGTGTGAAATACAGTAAACGGTTTGGGAGTAAAGCTAGGTTTACACTTGCACAACTTTTTGCCACGACGTTGTCGTGGCAAGGCGTGCCAATCTGGAGTCACCAAACTGGCAGGCTCCCGCACTGTTCACGACTAGTTCACAATAGTTCACGAATGTGCACGAATGCGCGCCCGTCAGTGTCACGAACTGGCACAACGCACTCACGCATAGTTTGCGCATAGCCTACATGCTTCCCGCATTGGCATGACGTGGTTGCACAATTCAGCATGCCATATAAAAAGGGGCCTTCCCCAACCCGGGGTCATTTTTGGATTTGCTGTGTTCTGCTCATGATGTGCGTGAAGTTGTCGTAAACTGCTCGTGAAGTACGTGAACGAGCCGTGAACTGCTCGTGCCATGGGAAGGCACGGCCTTGGTGCGAAGTGCATCAGTTCGTAAACATGTCGTGAACTACTCGTGAACTCGACGTGGGCTGTTCGTGAACTATTTGTTGCAGTGCGTGGCAGTGTGTGCCATGCCACGACTGGCACGCATCCTCCCGCATTGTCCCGACACGTTCACAAGGAGTTCACGAACAGCTGGCGCATAGTTCACGGCCCGGTTACGATATTTTGTCGTGACCAAAATTTTGAACATTTCAAAATTCTCGTTCCGACATGGCACGCGGTCACGACGGGTTTACACACACTTCACGCCAATTTACGAGTAGTTTGCGCCTCGATTCATGCCAATGCGTGCCACAGAATTGTGCAAGTGGAAACCTGGCTTAACTCATCCGTCATTCTTTGAATTTGCTCTTTTCCATAGTCAGAGTATAGTGAAATAACTTAATTGACTCCTGTTAACATGAAAGTGTTGACCTGAAATGGCATCATTTTTTTATTTCTGTTTCAGGCGTGTGAGTTGGGCCGGTTTATTATGTAACAATTAGCAGGGTCAAAAATCCAACAAACAAGTTATATGAAAGGCTCTCAGTCTGTTTAACAGAAGAAAAACACAAGAAAAAGACAATTCCTAATCTAAAATCCTAAATGAAAAACAGGAGGAAAAGGGGTGACGGACGGCAACAAAGAAAAGACCCTCTCACTCTTAACCAGTGGTGACCTGTTGCAGTGCTCTATTTACAGTGATTAACCAAATAATACTAAAAGACTGAAAATTTCATAGTTGTAAAAAGGCCCACTCCAGGTCAATGGTACAGAGAACCCACACGTGTATACACACCGATGCTGGCATTGTTGGTAGAATGAGAGGCCTGCACCCCTGGCAGCTGGCGGCCTTAAATCCATCCTCTTTTTCCTTGGCAAGCCAATCAGAGGAGCTCCAGCAGTACTCTCACACCTAGTCTGCATCAGCCAGCCAATTGTCCAATTTAACACACACACATACAAATACATAGGGGAGAAAGCACCTCAGGAGGTCTGGGTCATCATAACACACGATCACTGAACAATGCCAGTAATTCTGAAAGTGTCACAGCTTGCATGAAAGTCTATTAGTTGGTGCTGTGTTATGTAGTAAAAATCCTTTTAAACCCTCTTCTTCATACAGGCCCACTCAGAATGAGCTGTATATAAAAAAAATGTTTCTCAAACACTGTCTTACCCATCACTGTTATTTCATTCAGTGTGCTAAAAATCTATTGACTATGACCATGGTGTGCATGGGTAGCACTGATCATTTCAGAAAATTGAAAAAAATGTCATGTCAACAGGGTCTTAATGTTTTTGGTGATAATTTTGGTAAATGCTCGAAAAAAAAAACATTGCTTGATTAAAAAAAAGAACAAGAGCGAAATTGTCACCTTGCATGTAAACCATGGGAATATTTTAGACCTACATGCTCGAGCGCTTGGATATCAACTTGCACTGAGCAACAGTTGTGTGCTAACTGCAGTCAGTTTAATTTACCCAGAGACACTGAATAGACAGTGCTAGATTGTTTGTCATATGTGTGTGTGTTTTTGTTACTCTTTTACACTAGTTGACCTAATTAAAACAGTTCAAACATCTGCTGCTTTCGGATTGATATTTACTGAATAATTAGTTGATGACTCATATCGGCACACTGCTAAGTGAGAATTCTTGTGTTGAGTTGTCTTCGCTGCTCTTTACAGAGACCCTGCCTGGTTCAGTGAAGGATGGCTTGGTCGCATCAAGACAGATGTCGACGACAACTGGAGATTAAAGGTACCATGCACTGTTATTGCTCCTGTTCACCGTCTCTCCTAGCCGAACTGTGCCCCTCATTCTACTTTGACACCCTTCAATGTTCACTAAATCCTCTGGTCATTTCAAACCCGTCCAAATCAGAATCAGAAGAATCAGAATCAGAATTTCTTTATTGTTATTGTTCAACCTATTTGAAAAGGGTAGCTTGCTTCAGAAGACTGGACTGGACTTCACTGGAATGGACCAAGAATCACTTCCTTCCTTTATTCTGTTATCCTGAAAGTTATCGAGGCCAAACAAGTGGAAAAACTTCAAAACCAACTGTCAAGACCTCTTGAATTTTCATGCCGTTCTGGACTTGAAAGAACAGGTTCTTCACAGGACTTGGCTCAAAGAACCAGTCTTGAAGTTTCCTTTTAAATATTTATTGTAATCACAGATGGCAGACAGTTGGGACACCTTTAGGTTTCATTTGCAAGTCGTACTTGATTTCTTCAGCCCTTTTATTTCTTGAGGTCTTTAGGATTCTTTTAGCTCTTTAGGAAATTGTACCATGTTTCTTCAGTATTTAGCTTTCTAGTTCTTTAGGTGTGTGAGAAGGTAGCAGCCCCTTCTCATACAAAACTGAGACTCTCTCACATGTGTGACAGTGGGGGAGTGTGGCTTAGGTGAGGAGTGGCGTGGCTGCGGCTGGAGTGCGGGTAGTGAGGTACCCACTACCCCCTGAGGACACATACAAGCAGAAACGCCACAGAACTACTCACCATGCACACTTCCTTCTCCTCTCTCTGCCCAGCTGAAACTAGCAGGGTGTGCCAGCTGGAGAAGCTGTATTTCACCTGGCTGATGCAGGGAGGAGAGGTCCATTGTGTGAGGGGGAGCACAGTTGTGTATTTTTTGTAAATACTTATGTCCCAGGAATTGATTTGTGGTGAAGGTCATTTTCGGTGCACAATTGAAGTTATATTTGCATTTATTTTTGATATACACTGGGAATTTTGTGGAAATCTTGTTGTAAACATTAATGAGATGACCAGACACCCCTCCTGGAATTTTGGTTTGATCCAGCCCAGGGATTGGTTGATAAGGTCTGGGCTGGATTTATTTAAGGAGGATCATGGGGAAGTTGGGGAGAGCACCTGTGAGGTTGTCAGTCTGGAGAAGCTGCTGTCAACAGCCTGTTGTGAGGGTGTGTGACTTTAAACCTGCAAATAAACAAGATAATTTGCGAAGAACCTGTGAACCTCCACCTGATTTCTCCGCCAAACCTCTTCCAATGCGATCCAGGCGAGCTGATCCCGAGTCGAGGTGAACACTCGGTCTCTCACAAGGTGCTTTAGTAGTTCTTACAAACATCACCAGCCTTTAACTCGAGTCAATTCACAAAATCACATCAAGCCAAACTACATTTTGGCTAGAAACTTCTCTTAAGTTGCACCACATTTTTAACTGTACATTTTACCCACATTGTATTAAGCGTATCACATTGCATTTTAATCACAACTTTTTTAAATGCATTACATTTTGTTATGAATTTCATGACATAATCAGTCCACAGCTCACAAGTCCAGTGCTGGCTTCAGATTCACAACTGAAAGCTCATCAGCTCCTTCTGTGAATCCTGCAGTCTCCGTTTTTCAGTCCAAAGTCTCCTACCAAGCCTCACACACTGCTTCCTCCTCACAGTCCTGTGATCGAGCGCGTCCAAACTTCCCTCAGAGTAGATATCCTCCACCTGGCTTGTTCCACCTGATGCCTCAGGCAGAGGGGGCGTGGCCAGCAGCTCAGTTCAGCAGTGGCTCACCCCGCCCTCTGACCCTGCACCTCTGATGTGTGCGTGTTTTGTTTTTTTTTTCCAGGGAGAAGCTGCTGATAAATGCAACAAATATTAAGATTGCTTGTGGTAAAAACTGAAATAACACAAGCATGATATTATCAATAAAAATGTACATCCCAAAAAAATGAGAATTGTTCAATTTTTTTTTTAAATTTTATTCTCTTATTGTTGTATTTTAGTATCAATTTTACTTATATCTTGTAATATTGTCATATATATGCAACAATTTTGTAATCTTTGCATAAAATCTAATTTTGTTTTGTCAGTTTTTTTTTATATCGTGTTTTTATAATCTCTCTCCTCAGATGAACAACCTGAAGAAAATCCTTCAGATGGTGGTGGATTATTATAATGAGGTAATTGTGTGTGGTTTGGTTGCAGTGTGTTGTTTCTGCTGGAAACCGTCATGCTCCATCTGTGTAACGCAGTGCAGAATATTCCTTTTGTGATGTGGTAGAAACTCTCGCTTCTTGTGAGGGCTGAACTCTGTTGGGAGTTGTCGTCTGAATTGTTGACATGGAGTGAAGCTTCTGGAGGTTTCTCTTTAAGGGAAATATTGTGTGATCAGCAGATACGAAGCAGTGTACACAATCCACCAGAATTACATCAGGATAGAGAAGCCGTGCATCTTGTTTTTAAGAAAAGCATTTTAAAAAAAGACACATGAAGTCGTACCAGTCAGAGAAGCCAGTAATATGAATAGTGCACTCTATTTAATAACAATGCAGTGATTTTGAGTAACTTAGGTAACGGTGAAATCACATCCTTTTTTGCGAAAAGCATAAATGAATATTTCTTATGGTAAATAAAAATAATATGAAATCTAACCTTTGTGAGTATCACGTTTTTGATTTTTCAGATGTGTTTGCTGTCAATGTAGAAATAATCTTTGAGCCGTTGACTTAATCAATTCCCTTTATGCTGATTCTAAGGAGACATTCACCCTGTTTTAAGTTATTGTTGAACACCATGCATTTCTTTTTATTTGTGTTTCTGTATTTTCAGGTTCTGTCCCAGGAAATCTCAGATTTTCCCTTGCCAAATCTTTCTGTCGTGGCCGAGCATGCAGACCCAGTGGAGCTGGGGAGGCTACTGCAGCTCATTCTGGGCTGTGCTGTCAGATGTGAGCGCAAGCAAGGTATCTCACTGCTCATATGTTACAGGCAGTTTTTCTAGCGATGCACTATACATGTAACCATGGCAGAGTTGGGCAAACTATCCACGTTTAAGAATTCCAAGTTACCACTTTATAGACTTTAGGAGAAGCAACCAAACGCCAATTATTGTGGAGTTACCAGCTGAGCCTGAGATCACAAGGCCAGCAAGGACGACTCTGTAACTAGACACAGTTGATGAAGTGTGTGTGTGTGTGTGTGTGTGTGTGTGTGTGTGTGTGTGTGTGTGTGTGTGTGTGTGTGTGTGTGTGTGTGTGTGTGTGTGTGTGTGTGTGTGTGTGTGTGTGTGTGTGTCATTACTCCGGCAGAATACATCCAGATAATCATGACCTTGGAGGAGTCTGTGCAGCATGTTGTTATGACAGCCATTCAAGAGGTCAGTTCATCTTTCCTACTTCATACGAGCAGTGGTATTAAAAACATCCTGATATGCTTTTCCAGTCAAATCAGTTTCTTAGAAGGACAGAGTGCATCTCTTCACACTGTTATCAAATGTTAACGTTTGGCAACCTCTAAACCAGTGACGTTTATCCTCTTCAGCTGATGAGCAAAGAGACTGTTGCCCCGTTTGGAGCAGAGCTGCCGGGGGATGTGGAACAGCAGGTCAGTGGTAATACTACAGGGATCTCCATGAAATGGGTCTTTTTATGTTGGGACTTCAAACTGTAAAATCCTATAGCAAAAAAGGATTTGACAAACGTAATTTGTGGATAGTTATACAGAACAGTAGTTTTCAAAGTTTGGTGATGATCCTAATTGAGAGGCATCAGAATTTAGTTCCTGACATGATTTTCAGCCTATTTCTTTTGGGAAAAAAAGCAATATGTGTGCAATTATAAGTATAATGGAGAGAGAATTAAAATGTCATCAGAATCAGCTGTTGTGAGAAACTATGAATGTAACATTTAAGACGGTTGTAAATTCTAAAAAAAAATCTATATAGACTATGTTTAGTCTCTCTTGATGTTAAAAAAACACGGAGAAGAGTTGAGCTATATAATGCCGAAATATAATTAGCATTTTGGTTGATCTGTGCTCATCATTAAGTGCTTTGAAATCGGTGCCTACAGAAAGTTTCCTTCTTTTCCAATTAAAAGTAGCTTATATTTAAAGTTGAGCATTTTAGCTTTTCCTCTGAAACTCTTTTTACATTAATCTGAAGGGGTGAATTTTCTGTTAGGGGTTCTGTAATCACTTGCACTGAGAGACGATGCAGCTTTGAAGTCCTGACAGAGTTGTGTCCAACTGCTGAACTAGGAAATAAAACTGCTTTGACTTTTTTTCATCTGAATAAATACATGCTTTTCAAGGACTGGTTGAAAAATGTTTGATCCCGACAGAAAAACAAAGAATTCTCCCAAATACCATGTGTCATAAATATCCTTAAGCTCGTCTGGATCTGTACAGTTTTTGCCAAAGAGTTTAAGAGTAGGGGCAGCTTTAGAAATGATCTGACGGCCAGGGGGCCACCTCCCTCTCTGTCTGATTTCCCTTTTCTTCCGTGGAGCTGCTTTGGCAGTGGATTCATGGTCTACATGAACATCACATAACCCTTGGAGCCCCGGTATCTGGATATAGAATATATTAGAATATATACAGCGTGTATATATGTATATATATATATATATATATATATATATATATATATATATATATATATATATATATATATATATATATATATATATATGGATAATCATTCTTAGCTTTCCCTTATATGTGTGGGCCTAATAGATGAGCATGTTCCTCACAGTTCATCTTATTATCCACATGTCCAGCTAAAAAAAGCCCTGGAGGACCTTTCTGAACTTCTGGTGGAGAAGGAGGATCTAGCACAGCGCTGTCAAGAACTGGACATTCAGGTGATTGAAGAGCTCATTCACACACACATACAGGAGCACAGTATTTACTTAGAGCTGTCAAAACCAGTGCCGCTTCGCAGGTTCGCACATATTAAGCTCTCTCGTGTCTGCACACACAAGCCCATGCTCACACGGATGCCTCTGGTACAGTATAAACATCAGTTGTGTAATTTGCTGTAATGCTTGGTCCCATTGTCTGGAGCTGTTCTGGCAGAAAGACTGTGGGCTGACAGTCGGGGCACCGCCGTGGCACCCGGCCCATCCTCTGCCTCGACCAGGAGGCCTCAGTCAGCACTGCACGGCTCGAGTAGCGTTAGCTCAGGCACTCAACTCTTCCACTGAACTCTCGACAGATTCATTTGTTCTTTCCGCAGTCTTTTTCGTCCTTCGTTGCAGCGAGGTAAGTCCAACGCGGCGGGGTGAACTAACCCTGTCTAAACCAGCTGCTTGAAAGTTTGACTCTAACAGACGGCTCAGTAAGGACTGTGGTCGAGACAAGTCGTGCATTGTTGGTTGATTAACTGCTGGTGTGAAGTCGGTAATTAACTGCGTGGCATCTGTCTGAACAAGTTCATTTTATCTTCTCTTTGGGAAAACAGCACCACATTGAATTGTCTTCACTTTGTTGAAAGATTGCTCATTAAATGGAAGTTAAATGGTTTAAAAAATTTCTCTTTTCTTGATGATGATTATGTCATTAAAATTAGCAGCTATAATAAAGCAGAGCCCGTTGTGAGTCACTGTTCTACATCCAGAATATAACTGGAAACAATTAAGTAATTTTGCATTTTTTAGGTTGTAATACTGTTTTCAGTCTACAAGAATATGAAAGTGAAACATTTTATGTCTAGCACATTTCTAAAAATAGACTTTAAGTAACGGTATACATCTTCATTTCTGAAAGTAGTGGGACACTGTTTAAGTTGTAAATGAAAACAGGATGCAATGATTAATAATTTTTGTATTTGATCCACAAAGTTCTGAGCAGCAGTGGTAGGAGAAAAAAGGACCGTTGAACCTTTCAGGAAATGAGTTTTCTTATTTTGAATTTGAAGACAGCAGCATATTTTTAAAAATTCTGAAAAAAGTAAATGGTTATAATTGTTAGGTACGGAGCGGTCACCCAGACCCAGGATGTGGTCAGGCCAGACTGATGGGAAGGAAAATACTCAGGCAGAGATTCAAAGCTTCTTCAAAAATAATACATTTATTTGGAGGTTCAGTTTCCAAAATTCTAAAAAGCATGAGAGTCCGCCTCGTAGCTGGCTGCAGATTCAGACTCTTTCTTTCAGATGGTCAGCCTCCAGCCATCAAATGAGGCCCTCCTTATAGAGTCCAGCCCCAGCCCAAATCAATCAACCAATCAGGACAGGCCGGGCTGAACCAAAAACTACGGGGTGCCTGAAATACCATGCATTAATCTTCATTAAAGGTACTTTAAGGAGTTTTACAACCTTAAAAATAGCGCTAAATTGTTTCTTGAAAGTTGCAGTGCCGGTCCGGCACCAGCATTTTTTTGGGGAGAATTTGGCATAATGCGCGCTCGGTGGCTGGTTAGGTTTCATTTTGTCCGCCATTACTCTACTAGATGCTTAGTGAGCAACAACTGAGCAGGAGCTTCCATAAAGTAAGAAAAGACTGGCTTCTAGCACTGCCACAGCTCCAGCACAGACTCCACCAGGTAAAAGAAACTTAAATCTTACTTGAGCACTACTAAACGAGCGAAGACGGAGTCCCCCTCTTCTGTGCACGGGAGCCACAGGAATGAGTTTTTCTCGAAGCTGCATTACGCCCAAGGCCTGCAGGGGGCGATGTTTCGCATAAAACGTACAAACTCCTTAATGCACCTTTAAATCTTAACAGAATTTGTAAATGAGAAAAAAAAGTGTCATAACGTTTCAAATATATTCAGTGTATGCTTTCACTCACCACCAGTTCCCCAAAATGTATAAACACACACAAATATAGGGACAGTACCCCCCTCCATATGGTGGAATGTGCCTTGGTCGGACAGGTGAAATACTGCTGCTGCAGGTGCTCAGAGGAGCAGTGTGGCCAGAGCAGAAGGAAGTGTGTGGTAGGTGTTTGCTTGAGTTTTCCTGAAGTTCTGATCGCATGTGGGGCGTAAATGACACATGCTTTGCTTTGCAGCTCATCCCGTACAGATGTAGCACCATTCAAAAGGGAATTTATTATTATTATTTTTATATATATATTTCTGTAAGATTGGTCATTTCTGTAAGATTGGTCATCTGCTTGGTCATTATCTGCTTTGCTGCAATATTAATCATAGATTTAGTGGTTGAGCAGTTCCAGTACCAACTAAAAAAATTAGAGCAGTGCAAAAATTTGTGTTCAGCAGTTTAAGAGAGAATCCTGAATGTGAAATGAGAAATACTTTTAAGGTTCTTCCCAGCTACAGAGCACAGTGAGACTGAATGCTTTATGTTAAATATTTTTCTTTCACAGTCTCATATGTAGTCTGTGCGTCCTTTCTTTAGAATATCTGCTTTCCTGAGAACTGAAAATCATTGCATCGTCTTTTCATTTACATTTTTGACACTGTCCCCTTTGTCTTGGGGTTGAGATACATTGTTGTTTGTTTACTGGTGAAGCTCAGGAAAACAACAGGTAAAAAAAACAAGTGAAAACTAACCCTGTCTTATTAACATGTTGGCTTGAAGTGCTTCCAGCATGGATTAACTGCACTGTTTGCTTTACCAGCTGGGAGAGGACAAGAGTTATCTTCCAAATCGGACGGGGTGGGGTGCTGTGTTTTGATGCTTGGATACCTCTTTTCGACTTGCATGCAATAATTGAATAACAGAGTCTCTATTTTCTCCGGCAGACTAGTATTCACATCAACTTCTGTTTTTTGTATTTCTTAGCTGCTTTGCCAATGAAATCAGTTGGAGAGTCTCTCATGTTGTTTCTGTGCAGGTCGCCGTACTTCAAGAGGAACGAAACAGCTTATTGGCTGAGAACGATGTCCTAGCAGACAGAGCCAACCAGCTGGACACATTTGACGATCCGAGCACACCCTCAGGAAGGAAACACAGCCAGCTGCAGCAACAGCTGGAGACACTGCAGGAGGAAAATTTCAGGTTCGTCTCACCCTCCCCGTGTAGACTTCTGCCACCTCACTAGAGCTGTAGCAGTTTAGAACTGAACTGAAAAGCATCCATTTAAAGCACCTTGGTATAAAAAGTCATTCTGTCTTCCTGGAGCTCCATTCACTTCCCCACCTGCACCCAGTCACACCTTCCCATTGACAGGACAGCCGTGTGTTAAAGAGTTTTGGGTTTCAAGTCATGACTCCATCAATATGCACATTTAGTCTGCATTTTGTGAAGCTTGCTGTGAGAGGGGGCTGATGGCAACTCAGGTATGCAAGTGCATTTTTAGAGACATCATCCACTCGCTGCAAATTCTCTCCACTTGCTGATTATGGTCAGCATGCTCATATACTTTGAAAGAGGAACTTAGCTGGATACATTCTTGCATATATAGTTGTTACACCTTTGATATTTTTTTTGTAGAATGTTGTTTCGCATTTTCACTTTGTCTTTTCTGCATTTACATGTACTTCTGAATATATATATATATATATATATATATATATATATATATATATATATATATACATATATATATATATACATATATATATATATATATATATATATATATATATTAGGCCTGGGCCATTATATGATCGTGATTGGTGATCGTGATTAATTTCCAGTCGATCATGGTGATCAGCTGTGAGCACATTTACTCGATCAGACATAGCAGAAATGTGCGTGACACAGTTGACTTTTTCCTGCTCAACTTCCGCCTGCAAGTTGTCTGAGAAGTAAACAGAGATGGAGCTGAACGTGGAGCAGCGAAGCAGATGAAGTCAGCCATGTATTGGCGTTATCCTCTGAAGATGAGGCTGCTGCTGACAGGACAGGCTGCTCCACCCGCACCGCTACTAGCACACCGCTGCTAGCACACCGATCCGCAAAGAATCTGGTCTTTTGAGTCCAGGAACTACTTGTGATACAGTTTAACTAACGATCGTTCAGTTCTTCTCTTTTACTGAAAATGACAGTGCATCGCATCATTGAACATATCACCACTTCTTGCCGCTAACGCTCTGTTTCTAACAACATGCAGAGAGAGTCTGCAGCGGCTGCAGCGCCGGTCTTCTTCTGTGGTGTCTGTGTAAAATAAGGTTGAACATGCAAACAGCACCCCTAGTGGCATGAAGTGTAAATGCAGTCATGCGTCGCCTGTGGCTGTGGTCTGAATGGGGATCTCCTGGGGTTATTCGAAATGTTTCAGAAACCAGAATATTTATCTTAACACGAATATTGACTGCACGTAAACACAGCCAGTGTCATCTTTTCAGGCCACTGCACCATACGAACAACGTTCTAAGATGAGAAAAACGATTAATTTTGTCTATTTTTTTTATGTTATTGTAGTTTTGCACCGTTACATTTTAAGTCTAATCTGTCCAATCTAGATTATTTAAATGTTGTACATTTGATGCAAGCATTAATGATGGCAGCAGCATATTTAGCATCACAACTTGAAAATAATGTTTACATTCTAAAGCACCTTCATTATCCCCAGGCGGTTTCTTTAGTTTTTTAATCTTTTATAGCAACAAAAATCCTCAGGGCTGTAAACTGTCACACTGTAACTAACGATCGTTCAGTTCTTCTCTTTTACTGAAAAAACGATGCATCGCAAGATTTTATTATCTTGGTGCTAGATTTTTTTTCCCATTTACTGCACTGTTAAGTGAGATTGTTCTTATATTTTTCTATGTTTATATTATTTAATTTGCATTGCTATTTGCTTGGTTTGTTAATAAAATGTTAATCTATTCTATAGTTCTAGTTTTCAGTGCAGATGCTTTAAAACTGGTTTAAAAACAATATAGCATATCGTGATTTTAATCGAGATTGAATGATATGAAAAAAAAAATCGTGATCATTTTTTTTGCCATATTGCCCAGCCCTAATGTGTATATATATATATATATATATATATATATATATATATATATATATATATATATATATATATATATATATATATATATGTGTGTGTGTATATATATATATATATATATATATATATATATATATATATATATATATATGTATATGTGTATGTTCATTTTTAGAACTATGAATTGTGGGTAAAATTGCCCTGCTCAGCCATGTGTTTGTGCTTCTTACAGACTGGAGGCTGCTAAAGACGACTACCGGATCCACTGTGAAGAGCTGGAGAAGCAGCTGATCGAGGTTCAGCACCGCAACGACGAGCTCACCAGCCTGGCGGAGGAGTCGCGGGCTCTCAAGGACGAATTGGATGTCCTGAGGTTTGTGATCTTGTGCAGTTTGTGGCGGTGAATTCATTGTTTTCAGATATGATAAAAGGATGATAAACAGCGCCCCCTGCAGGCCTTGGGGGTAATGCAGCTTAGTGAAAAACTCGTGCCTGAGGCTCGCGTACACGGAAGAGAGGAACTCCTTCCTCACTCTTTTAGTAGCGCTCCAGTAAGATTCAAGTTTCTTTTACCTGGTGGAGTCTGTGCTGGAGCTGTGGCAGTGCTAGAAGCCAGTCTTTTCTTACTTTCTGGAAGATCCTGCTCAGTTGTTGCTCACTAAGCATCTGGCGGAGTAATGGCGGACAAAACGAAACCTAACTAAATCAGGCCAGCCGGAACGAGCATTACGTCATTCCTTTCAAATTCTCCCCAAAAAAATTCTGGTGCTGGACTGGCACTGCAACTTTCAAGTGACAATTTAGCGCTGTGAGCGGTACTAGCAATGAATATGTCAGGGCACATTGTACACATCATTAAAAATGTGTAACATATTTATGGTGGAAAATAAGTATTTTTGAAGTTGAAAAACTCCTTAATGCACCTTTAAAGTCCCTCAGCTCCACTATTCTGATACCGTTTGCTTCAGTGTTCCCATGTCTCAGTTGGTAAAACCCCAAAGCCACTCATTCCAAAACTTCAGCAGTATCATCCAACGACATTTCTGGATTTTATGTTCCTTTAATTGATTATATTTGGACATTCTTTTTCACTGAGGTGTGTGTTCATTCCTTACAGAAACTGCTCAGACCGGGTTGTTATGCTGGAAGCCTCCATGGAAACCTACAAGCGTAAACTTGAGAATCTGGGTGATCTGAAGCGCCAGATGAAGCTTTTGGAGGAAAACAACACGTTATACATGCAAAACACCGAGAGCCTGGAGAAAGAGCTCCGCAAGGCCAACGCTGCCCGTACACAACTGGAGACCTACAAGAGACAGGTAGATTACATGCAGACTATGGCATGATGGAAAACGAGTCATCGGACCCATCGCTGCGCTTTAGCTACGAATGGATGTATCTGCGTTGTTGTGTTCACGCTCGGTTTCCTGTTTTAGGCTGGAGAGCTTCACAAGAAGTTGTCGGAGGAGACGAGGCGAGCAGACCATCTGGTTTTTGAGATGAAGAGATTGGAGGAAAAGCATGAAACCATAATGAAGGAGAAAGAGGTGAAGGAGTTTTGTGAGCAGTTGTTTATAGTGCTGGTAGCGTTGTTGTGATAAGACACCTTGATACATAAAGCTGTTGCTGATCTTTACCCAGAGGATCATCGTTGAGAGAGACTCTTTGAAAGAAATGAATGAAGAGCTACGTTGCACTCAGGCTCAGCAGCACCAACTCTCCCAAGCAGGTATCTCATTGCTAAGTCGTATTGTAAGGGGACCATGATGCTGAACAGCCACTTTCTTATTATATTTACTTTGAAATTCTTACACTCACCAATGTAGGGATACAGCCCTCTGAGAGTGACAGCCACGACAACCTGGCAGCTGAGTTAGTGCCCATCCAGTACAGGTAATGTACTTCTTCTCTACATTTGTTTTTTATATCTTTATTTGTGTAGAGAGGTATGTCAACGTCGGCTTCTTGTGTATGTTTAGAGAGAAATTCATCAACCTGCAGTACGAGAATAAGATGCTGAGAGTGCAGCAGAAGGAGCATGAGCAGGAGAAGATTGCAGCTCTGCAGGCCCAGCTGGAGGAATCTCATAAGTCTTGCAGTGAACTGGATACGGATAACAGGTTAGCGGAGTTAAAGTCACTCACAGGTGTGGAGCAGGGCTTTTTCCCTCGTTGGTAAATGTTCTTATCCTCTGCCCTGCATGGTGGTAAATGTTCAGATTGGGTCGGGAGCAGATCAGCGAGCTGCAGCAGCAAGTGGAGGACCTCCAGAAGGCTCTGCAGAGCCAGGCAGCCAAACCTGACGACGTAAGTGAACCATGCATCCATGGCCCACACAGTTAGTCTGAGGCTCTTTGACCTTGTGCTGGCATAGATTACACTGGAAATGCTTGTCTAAAGCTCAAGGCCCCTCGAGTATGTAATCTATTGATTTATTCACTGTTGAGTGCTTTAATCACATTTGATCTTGTCCTTTGATTTTTAGTCAAACTTGAAGCGGAAGCTTGACGCACACATGTAAGTGCTGGCCTGCTCTGATAAAGCTGGCAAACAAAAACGTTCCCTCTTGTTTTCCAGTAGAGGGAGGTAATGAAACACTTTTTTTCCTCTTCAGGGTTCAGCTGAACGAAGCTCAGGATGAAATCATGAAGAAGAAAGAGCTCCTCGAGGACCTTCAGCCTGATAACACTCAAACCTGTAGTTTTGATTTTTTTTTTTCACTACTATCTGGATCCTCAATAATTAAAGACATAAATGATGAAAATAGAATCAATGTTAAATAGAAATGTTTTCAAATTTAGGTGAAAAAGATTTGAATGCAGTGAAATTAATGAGTAGATGATTTGAAATGGGTGGATGCCGGTGGTGTTGGAACCAAAGCTTCTTTCGACGTCTCATGGCTTCATGATTTCAGCTTTGAAGGTGGACGAGCTGATGGCTGCTCTCAAGAAGAAAGACGATGACATGCGGGCCATGGAGGAGAGATACAAAATGTATCTTGAAAAAGCTCGGAACGTAAGCAATCTTTTGGTGTTAGATTTTCATGCGCCGTTCATTTCAAGCTTATTGTGTTGATTGTCTTTGTCCCATTTCTGCTGCTCACAGGTGATTAGAGCACTCGACCCCAAACTGAATCCTGCCACTGCAGAGATTCAGGCGCTGAGGATCCAGCTCGCGGACCGAGACGCACAGATCCTCAATCTGGAGGTAAACTTCATCTTTGTTTTTTTTTAATTTGTGTCATGAGTATCCAACGCTTCCTAATGTGACTGTTTCCATTTGCCTTGCAGCGCCAGTGTGAGCAAGCCAGGCTCCGAGAGTCTGAGGAGAAACTCATTGTTACAGCATGGTACAACAAGGTACGTAACGGCATGTCCAGCTCGGAAATATCCAGAAGGTGTTTTACTTCTCAGCACGTAGCATATGAAATTGAAACTCGCAAAGCTTTATTGTATTTGTGATGATTCTAGTCTCCAGTTTAAAAAACGGGAAAAACATCTCAGCCCAGACACAGCAAAGACATTGCAGATGTGGAAACGGGAGGGAGATTTGCAGCTTCAACAGAATTGACTATTAAACTTTGGGGAAAAGGAACTTTTTCTTTTGAAGTCTGTTATTTGTTGTTTAAAGATGCACCTGTATTCACAGCCTGTCTTTTGCAACTTCATGGACGCTGACGGTGCGTCTTTCTCCGTTTCGTAGAGCCTGAGCTTCCAGAAATTGGCCATGGAGTCGCGTCTCGGGGGCTGCGCCGCCTCCACTTCATTCCTGTCGCAGCAGCGTCAGGTGTCCAACGCCCCACGCCAAGCGCTCCCCATCAACGTGCCTGCCACCTCTACCTCCAAATAGATCACATGACCCCCACATCTGATCATCTTCTCAGCCCCTCGGACACCTGGGCCCTCAAGTGACCTTACGCTCATCTGCTTGCAGCTTAGTGGGAGGAATCCGTATGTAACAGGTTGTGGCTGTGGGTGAACGTTGCCCGCAATCACTTCGACACATCACAATTGCCACGATGGAGTCCTTTTTCTCTGTGCGACTCCAAAATGATAAAGCACACAATCTTTTTATGAAACAGAGGTGTAATGAAATATGAAAATAAAGCAAATAAAATTAGTGTGACCGTATAGCGTACATTTGTTGTACAAAAATTAAGTATATCTTCCACATTATCCATTAAATGACATTGAAATTTCCTGATATTGACCAGGAATTAAGTAAAGCACTATCGGTTACTAAACGTGAGCTTTTTCTACTCAATAAAAGGCAGCTCAGACCAAATACTGTACTGGCCCGAAAATAAGACAATATTTTTATCCAGAAACTGTATTCTCAAAAATACTATATACTATAAAAGTACTATAATCGAGAACTAGATTGTCGTTACACATCCGCGCCGCTAGATGGAGCCAAAGTACCGGTGACCCGACAGAGAATGAAGCGTCACAGTAAATGATGTCTGGTCACAGTGATCTGATTAAAAATGGAGGAAGGTGATCATCTGGAATGAAGGAGCTTGAACGCCAGACAAGTGAGCAAACAGAGGCAAAGTTTTGATGCCAACTTTAAACTGATAGTAATCACTGCAGCAGAGTCAAACAGCTGCCAAGCCGCCAAGAGATATTAGACTGAGTTATTAATGCTCTTGAAGTTGAATAGAACTTGAATTCGGTGATTATAAAGCTATTTACACCATTAATGTAGTAATTGAACCTTTATGGGTACTTATTTGTTGCTTATTCACTGAGTCATAGCCTCAGATTTTTAAAAGGGAATAGTTTTTTATTTAATACTGCAGTAATATTTCTTGATCTTCAATCACATGAAATTTTATCTGAGTTTTCCTAGAATAATTGTACAATAAAAAGCTGTTTCATGAGTAATATTGTCTTCAACATATTTTCATTTTCACCAAATGATATTTGAAAAATAGGGGTCGTCTTATATTCGGGCCAATACGGTGCACAGTTAAACTGTTGTGCAACGTAATACAATATTCAAATTTTCAAAATACATGAAATACATAGACGTATCACCTGCAGCACATGGCACAGCAAAGGTATGTGTGATTAGTAGCACGCAGCCTCGGGACAATCTGAGCATTGTATGAAACGCGAGTAAGCATCTAAGCTAGTTTAGCATTAAGAACAGTCTCTTGAAAACGTTCTACAACAGAACAAATCATGATATGGCAAAGTGTCAGCTAACAAAACAGTCAGTAAGCCACTACACAACAGAGCATAAAATAATATCTGAAACGCTTTAGAAACTTTCTAATTATCCTGGACCATGCTGAAGGACGTCTTACTACGATGAAGTCCTTTTTCTCAGTGCGGCTGACATGACAACCGCTGCGCCACTAGATGGCAGTGTTGCACCTTTTTTGCTATAATTTACAAACCATTCTACTCCATTATGCATATCTTAACGCTGGGCCCACACTGGATGCGTTCCGGCTGCAGTCCGTCTCCGGTACAGAATTACCGCAGCACTGTCACACCACCTCCGATGCCGCTGCGGTCCGCTGGAGGAGATTGCCAGATCCGTCGCTCTCTCCCTCAAACAATTTGAAACCCGTTAAACTCAATAGAAAGCAGTCCAAACCGCCATCCCTGTTGAAAATGCACGTTAAAACTGTAAGAACCGTATTTTTATAATAAACACGTCAGAAACACACAACCATTTCATCAACACGCCAGACGTGTTAAAAAAAGCAGGCCTGATTTAACAGAAGCCTGCTTAATCTGGCAACAGAGCCACTCCGGTCATAAAGCTGTTTTATGCAATTTTGGTGTCGTTTGACTTTCCTGCAGTTTATTTTTCTAATACGTATAATAACTACATTACGTTGTTTGTTCTGTATTCTGCCAGAAGAATTAAAAAAATGGAATATTAAGGCAAAAACGCAACACAGATTTTATTTTGAAATCACTTATTTTGGAACACGTATCGAGTTTCTTACCGGCACCCAATTCGCTTCTGCCGGGATTGACGCGGCAGGACTACGGCGTCCAGAAAATAGGATGTTAGGGGAAAGTTTCCGGAGCTCCGTAGCCGGTCCATGGCTGGTGTGAGCCACAGTATTGATTTTAATGACTACGGATTAGTTTCGGTGTCCGTTCCACAGCCGGAACGCATCCAGTGCCCGGTGTATACACATTGCAGCTAATCTCCATTCTGCCCCCCATGTGAGTGCTTCATAATCAGGTTTGCCTCAGCTCTCCAGCCATATTCATTCAGGAATGAGACAAATATAAAGGACTCCAGAATGATTTTATTTTACAACTGAAGCCCATTTTGGTAATGAATGTAATCTTTTAAAGGGTCGATACCAACAAAAATGTAACAAAAATGTAACTTAATCTTTCAGTTATTTACTAACTAATCCACTAAACTATGCAGCGGTCAGGGTCCGAACTATTCAGTATGTTAGACAGAGATGCCTGAATTTGGTGCTGGACACCACCTTTATCAAGCGTCAAACTGTTTTGTTAAAAAAAAACAAAAAAAAAAAATGCTTAAGCTATTTTTCAAAGACTCAAATCTTTAATATTATTCAAGAAAATAAAGACTGAAGTTTTATATATAACTGTAATCTTGATTTTAGCACCAGCTTTTGATCCAGTTGTCACAATCAGGTGAAGCGTTTAATTGTAACTGAAGAATTGTAATTCTGTTTGTAATCACCGACACTTTCAGCCGGTTCGTGTCAATGGACGTGCAGCGCGGGGCACCTTAGTGAGAGGAGAGCTCTGTCATTGTTTTTTTCTTGAAGACGTATTTGATGGTTTTTCCTTTGCCGTGGATGATTCTTGCCGATGGTTCATTCAAATTGTCGTTTGTGTATCATCATAATCAGACCTAGCGCAGGAGGTAGTGGCAGTGTCATGTTTGTGTGAGTAAATGATTAGTCATGTATTGTCAGGAATTTTAAAGATTAACTTTGGTTTTCTTGTTAATAAATAAACTCCTTTCAAAAATGAGTGAATTTGTGACCACCTTTTAAATACCTGGGAATAATTGTAAAGTTCTGCTGCTGGGGTCAAGGGTCACCACCCCAAGCATGAGTAAAGGTCGGGAACACTGAATGCATTTTCTGTCCATCTCAGGACACTTTTTTAAGCCCCATATTGAAAACCTTTTAGAGTTTAAACTAAAACTTGTCTTGATTATGATAACAGTGTTTACATGAATGCTTCTGTCAATTTTCTCCACATGGTGGACACTTTATACCACAGCACCCTCCACAATGGACTGTAACCGCCTCAGTCTCTTCTCTACTGGTCAGTTTTCCAAAACTAGGTTTTTGATTTGGTTTTGATTTCATAGTCGGGCAATCTCTATTTATAGTACGCTTCATACATTTAAAAAAAAAGTACACAAAAATTGCTTCACATGATTTAAAAAGATATCTGATGCAGTGCGCACCCATGACAAAGTCCACTCACACACAAACACACACACACACACACACACACACACACACACACACACACACACACACACACACACACGGCATGAATCGATCCCTGGACTGCTGTCCTTGTATCTCCTCTCACATAACGTGCAAAGTTTCAATCATTGATAGCGTACTGACTCTCTGTGGTTTGATTGTAGCTGAGTTTTAGGTATCAGTCTGGCAACAATGCAGCAGCATATTTCATCAGGAGAAAAAAACTCATCAATGTATATTTTAACCTGCGAGCAAAGCAGACTGAAAGGTGGCCTTCCCTGTGATAGAAAGTCAGCCTGTCCAAAGTGAACCCTGGCTTTCCCTTCAGCTGAGATCAGCTCCAGCAATCTTGAACTGGATAAAGCTGTAGAAAATATGAATTGCTCAACATTTATTTATGTAGGTTAATGAGCACACACAGTTCAAAACAACAGAGATCATTCTCAGGTAACAAAACAAGTTATGTTTTACAGAAAAAGTAGTGGCTATTCTCAATTCACCCACTGGATGGCGGCTATTTGTGATTTATGGAAAAACGGTGTGTCTGTGAGGGGCTCCATCCCCCCCAGAAGCAGACGACGGCGGTGCCCCACCGGTGGTGGTGGGGTGGGTTCACGGGAGCTCCGGAAGCGGGGGCTCCTGCCATGTGGCTGTCTATGTCCAGGGGGTACCGACTGTGGGCCTAGTGGACACGGGGTCGTCGGTGACGCTGGTGAGACCAGACATTCTGCCCAGGGGGACCCAACTCGAACCCACAACAGTCCAGCTCTGCACGGTCACGGGCCAGTTGGCCCCCACGGCGGGGAGGGGGTACCTGTGGTTGTGTGTGGGAGGCCTGTGTGTTCACCATCCGGTTTGGGTGGCAGATGTTCAGGACTGCTGCATCCTGGGGGTGGACTTCTTCCAGGACACTGGGTGTCTGCTGGACATAGGCAGGGGTGTGCTTAGCTTTCCAGGAGGCCCTACAGTTGCCATGGGCCCCCTAGCTCCCGGGCCCCCAGCCTCTGCCCAGCTCGTCCAGGCACTGAGAGCCCCTGAACATTCCTCCTGCCCTGACCCCCGTGGGTAGCCAAACCCCGAAGTCTGCTGTTCCCATGGACCCCTCCCTGACCTCCTTCGCCCCTGCACCCCCCTCCAGGAGGCCCGTTTCCCCCACCAGCCCCGGCCCCTTTCAGCAGTTGTCTCCCCTGGCCCCTGTGTTCACCCCGTTGCCTACCCTCACAGCCCTGTCCTCCGGGCCGGTGCCCCTGTCCCCTCATCCTTCCCCTGTTGTCTCTTCCCCCTCTACCGAGCCTGCCACCGTGTGTCCTGTGGCGGGGGTGTGGAGGGAGGAGTATGGAGACCTGGAAGACCAGCAGCAGGAGCAGCTGAGACAGCTGCTGGGGGAGTTTTTAGGATAGTTTCGCAACAAGCGAGAGCGAGGTGGGTAGAACCGAATTGGCGGAACATGTCATTGATACTGGGTCAGCGCGGCCCATCAAGGGCCACCAACGTCGCATTCCCCTTGCTCGCCAGCAAGCATGTGACAAAGCTGTTGATGGACTGCTGCGGGATGACTTTATCCAGCCATCTGACAGCCCCTGGGCAACACCAGTGGTCATGGTCCTGAAGAAGAATGCTGGAGACTGGCACTTCTGTGTGGACTACAGATGGCTGAATGACGTGACCACAAAGGACTCATACCCCCTACCCCACATTGACGAGTCCCTGGACTTGGTGTCTGGCTCTTCATGGTTCACCACTCTGGACCTCAAGAGCAGATATTACCAGGTGCCTCTCTCTCCTGAATCCCGCCCCAAGTCCGCCTTCTGTACCGGCCGGGGCTTGTGGCAGTTCAAGGTCCTCAACTTCGGGTTGTGCAATGCCCCAGCCACTTTTGCCCGGCTTATGGACAAGGTGTTGGCCGATATCCCCCGCCAGGAGTGCCTGGTGTACCTGGATGACATTCTCTTACACGGACGCTCCTTCGAGGCCGCCCTGGGGTCCCTGAGGCGGGTCCTGGAGAGAATCAGGGTGGTGGGCCTGAAACTACATCCGGAAAAGTGCCATTTTATGAGACGAGCGGTGACATTCTTGGGGCACGAGCTGGGTGCAAATGGCATCTGCACCATGAGGGAGAAAGTACAGGCTGTTAGGGACTGGCCCACCCCTCGTGACCAGGGACAGCTGAAAAGCTTCCTAGGGCTGGCTTCCTACTACCGGAGACACGTGCGGGGCTTCGCCACTATTGCCTCGCCCCTGTATCGGTTGCTTGAGAAAGACAGAGACTTTGTGTGGTCTGAAGGGTCCCAGGAGGCGTTCCTCGGGCTGAAGCGGGCACTGTGCGAGGCCCCGGTACTCGCCCCACCTGACCCTGCCCTGCCCTTCATGCTGGATACCGACGCCAGCAGCACGGGGGTGGGAGGTGTCCTATCCCAACCATGGCTCAGGGGGGAGAGGGTGGTGGCATACTTCAGCCAGAGGCTCACAAAGCCAGAGCGGAACTACTGCATCACCCGCTGTGAGCTCCTGGTGGTGGTGCTCTCTGTCAGACACTTCAAATACTACCTATGTGGCCTCCCCTTCATGTTAAGGACTGACCACTCTGCCTTACAGTGGCTGATGTCTTTCCGGGAGCCTGAGGGGCAGGTCGCCAGGTGGTTGGAAGAGCTGTAAGGATACAACTTCAAAGTGGAGCACCGACCTGGGGCTCGCTATGCCAATGCTGATGCCCTCTCACGCCGCCCGTGTGCAGCAGAAGGGTGCGGATACTGTGAGCGCAGGGAGACATGGGAGCAAGAGTGGCGGACGGAGGGAGGTGAATGTGCGGCTGTCAGACAAGTCGACTCGGTCATCTGTCGGGAAGTGCAGGCGGTGTCGCACACAGAGTGGAGACAAGAACAAGAGTGCGATGCAGACCTACAGCCTGTGTTGGAGTGGGTAGAGAGCCGGCAACATCCTCTGTGGGAGGCGGTGGTGCCACTTTCCAAGGCTACCAGAGGTCTATGGGCCATGTTTGACTCACTGAGGGTGGCACAAGGTGTGCTGCAGAGCGTATTCAAGACGGCGGCCACGGGGGAGGAGCAGTGGCAGGTGGTGGTGCTGAGGGGCCTGCAGGAGGTGGTGCTTAAGGCCATGCACGGGTCAGGTGGCTGTGGACATTTTGGGGTCACCAAAACACTGAAGCGCCTGCGTCAACGCTTCTACTGGGGGCGGCAGAAGAGAGACGTGGAGGACTTCTGCCATCGCTGTGACCCCTGTGTTGCCCGCAAAGGTCCAACTGGGTGTTCACAGGCACCACTCCAGCAGTTCCCGGTGGGATGCCCATGGACAGGGTGGGGATTAACATCACAGGACCATACCCACTGTCTGATGACGGTAACCGCTACGTCCTCTCGGTCATTGACGACTTTACTAAGTGGCCAGAGGCGTACGCCATCCCAAAACAGGAAGCTGAGACAATCGCTGATCCCCTGGTGGGAGGCATGATAAGACGGTTTGGTGTGATGGCGTCCCTACATAGTGATCAGGGTACGAACTTTAAATCCAGGGGGTTCGCGGCTGTGTGCGAATGCCTGGGCATCCACAAGACTCGCACCACCCCACTGCATCCGCAGAGTGATGGACTGGTGGAGCGTTTCCACTGGAACCTTGGAGACCAGCTGGCCATCGTCACCTCCCGCCACCAGCGAGATTGGGACAAACACCTGCCACTCGTGCTTATGGCTTGCCGCTCCGCAGTACAGGAGTCCACAGAGTGCATGCCGGCGCTCCTTATGCTGGGCAGGGAGCTGCGCACCCTGGCTGAGCTGGCCTTCGGTCGCCCACCTGATGCCCCGGCTGTTCCCGCCGGGCTGGAATATGCTAGGAAACTGCAGGACCGTCTGGACTCAGCACACAGTTTTGCTCGAGAACGGCTGCAGGAGGCCGGTGTGAAACAGAAGCGCTAGTACGACGTGACGTCTCGGGGAAGGGACTTCACGGTGGGTGAGCTTGTCTGGGTCTACAACCTAGTGAGGAAGAAAGGCCGTAGTCCCAAGCTGGACTGCAAGTGGACAGGTCCCTGCAGGGCGCTGGAGAGGTTGGGAGAGGTTGTGTACCAAGTGCAGATGCCCCCACGGAAAAGGAGTGTGGCCCTCCACAGAGACAGACTGGCCCCCTACCGGGGAGGGCCTCCCTCTCCCACCTCAGTTACACTGTCGACCCCTCCCACCTCCCCAGTTGCACCCCAAGACGGCCGCGGGTCTGCGTCCCTTGCCACTCCACCACCCTTGTCCCATGCCTCCCCCGTGCGGGCTGATGTACTGGGCCCCAGCCCTGTTCCCACACCCCCATCCCCTACAGGGCCAAAGCGGCAGGTGAGACCCCCGGCTCACTTGCAAGACTTTGTTGTGTCTGTGGACTAAAGTGTGTGGAATTAAAAAAACCCAAAAAAAAAACAAAAAAAGAAGTGTTTGTGGTCTGTTCATGAAAATTGGCTACTGATTTGTTGATGGGTTGTTGCACTGTTTGCTTTGATTCTGAAGCTATTGTTACTGTGGCTCTTCTTGTGTGTGTGTGTGTGTGTGTATGATTCTGTTTATGAGCATTTTGCACTTGTTCTCTCGCTGCCTTCCCTTTATCTGGGTTTATTTTCACTTGTTGTTTGACGGTTGTCTCCCAAGGTTGTCCTCGAGGGCGAGGACTTTTTTTGGGGCGGGGGTAGTGTAGCGGCTGCTGCAGTGCAGCGGACTTATATAGTGGGCCTCCCTGAGAGGCGGATTCCCCTGGAACTTTTGTGGAAGGACTTTGGAGCAGGGGGTGTTTCTGGGGTGAAAGTTTGTTCCTGTTGTCCTGTTTTGGGCGCGAGAGATGCGCATGTTCTGAAACGCCCTAAACTGAACTGACTGTGCCAATAAACGAGCCACAAACTGGATATTCGTCTGCACCTCCGTTTCCTGGACTACTGCAGTATATATACATATTACTGAGTGTCTTTAATCTCTGTGCACCAAAACAAACACTCGGGATTTCCTGTATCTCATTTTTGAATGTAAAGCTGAATTAATAAATTACTTGCTTTGTTCTTCACAAGTTCATTATGTAATTCAGTGAAAAACAGTTTCGTAAACCATTTATACAATAATACTATGCTTGTCAGGTCCCATGCTAGAGTGGTTCTCATATCTGGCTGGTAGGAGCTTCAGTGTGTCAGCCAACCTGCAGTGTGGTGTGTGTCAGGACTCAGTTCTGGGACCCCTCTTGTTCCTGCTGTATGTGCTTCCTCTGGGTCAGATAATCGAAAAATTCATTGATGTTTCCTACCACCTGTTCACTGATGACCTGTAGCTGTACTGCTCCTTCGAGCCTTCTGAAAGTCACAGTGAGCTCCTTAATAAACTGCTTATCACAAACCAACAAGTGGTTAAGTGATAACAGCATCAAATTAAACTAAAAAAAAAAAACAGGCTCTCATCATTGCCCCGGACAGAACCATCCCCACTATTAAGCAGCACCTCGGTGATCTGAGCCCCTCAACCAAAGCCGAACTGAGGAACCTTGGGATGATCTTTGACAACGCCATGTCATTGGACCACCACTTGAGGCAGCTGGTTAGAAACCGTTTCTTCCAGCTGCACAATTACACTAAGCTCAGACCCACGGTGTCTAAGAACAAGCTTGAAATGATCATCTATGTGTTAATGTCCTTGCGACTGGACTACTGCAACAGCCTGTTCACTTGCCTCAACAAGAAAGAACTGGCTCATCTTCAGGGCGTCCAAAACTCAGCTGCGAGGCTGCTGACCAGCTCCAACAGGAGGTCCCACATCACACCTGTTTTAAAATCTCTCCACTGGCTCCCTGTTGTGTTCTGTGTCCAGTTTAAAATCCTGGTGCTGACCTTCCGAGCCCTGCAGAGTCAGGCTCCCATGTATATCGGAGACTGGGTCAAGCCCTACGGCTCGGCCCGAAGCCGGGGGTCATCAGAGCACAACCTGTTGAGAGTTCCCCGGACTCGTATGCTTGTACCATATACTGCCTATATGATTTCTATGACTCTGCTTTTATGTACCGTGAAATGTCTTAAGATCTCCGATCTTATTTGTTACATGCTCTGTTGAATGTTGTTTTAACTTTATATTTCTGATCTTTATATTTTGTTTTCTGATCTGTGAAGCGCTTTGTGAATGCTGATATGCGAAAAGCGCTATATAAATGAATATTACTTACTTAGTTACTTAAAAGGTATTAGATGAACCAAAATGACGCACATTGCTGTATATATTTTTGTTTGTTCTTGTTCTTGTTCCTGAGTTAAATGACCACATGTTGTTAAATAGGGTGGATTCAAGCTGCGGTGAGTAAACCAGATGTACCTTTGGTATGATGTAACCCCCCAGGTTTGTGTCCTTCGCTGCCATCCTGAGTCCATTTAAAGGAACGATGTTTCCCATCCTCTGGATCTCGTGAATGACAGCATCACTGTAGGGCAGGTTGGGTCTGTCCGCCATAGTGGGCTGGGTCTGTCCAATCACCTGGTCGATCTCCGCCTGGACTTTCTCTGAAGAGAGTGAAAACCCCCCTCATTGATTTAACATGTGATGTCTGCTGCTGCTTGGAAACATGGGATCTCCTCCCAAGCCTCACACACTGCTTCCTCCTCACAGTCCTGTGAGCGAGCGCGTCCAAACTTGCCTCAGAGTAGATATCCTCCGCCTGGCTTGTTCCACCTGATGCCTCAGGCAGAGGGGGCGTGGCCAGCAGCTCAGTTCAGCAGTGGCTCACCCCACCCTCTGACCCTGCACCTCTGATGAGTGCGTGTTTTGGTTTTTTGTTTTGTTTTCCAGGGAGAAGCTGCTGATAAATGCAACAAATATCAAGATTGCTTGTGGTAAAAACTGAAATAACACAAGCATGATATTATCAATAAAAATGTACATCCCAAAAAAATGAGAATTGCTCAATTTTTTTAAAAACTGTTATACTCTTATTGTTGTATTTTAGTATCAATTTTACTTATATCTTGTAATATTGTCATGTATATATGCAACAATTTTGTAATCGTTGCATAAAATCTAATTTCGTTTTGTCAGTTTTTTTTATGGTGTTTTTATAATCTCTCTCCTCAGATGAACAACCTGAAGAAAATCCTTCAGATTTCAGCAGTGATTAATAGTTTTTGTATTTGATCCACAAAGTTCTGAGCAGCAGTGGTAGGGGAAAAAAGGATTGTTGAACCTTTCAGGAAATGAGTTTTCTTATTTTGAATTTGAAGACAGCAGCATATTTTTAAAAATTCTGAAAAAGTAAATGGTTATAATTGTTAGGTACGGAGCGGTCACCCAGACCCAGTATGTGGTCAGTCCAGACTGATGGGAAGGAAAATACTAAGGCAGCGATTCAAAGCTTCTTCAAAAATAATACATTTATTTGGAGGTTCAGTTTCCAAAATTCTAAAAAGCATGAGAGTCCGCCTCGTAGCTGGCTGCAGATTCAGACTCTCTTTCTGTCAGATGGTCAGCCTCCAGCCATCAAATGAGGCCCTCCTTATAGAGTCCAGCCCCAGCACAAATCAATCAACCAATCAGGACAGGCCGGGCTGAACCAAAAACTAAGGGGTGCCTGGAATACCATGCATTAATCTTCATTCAATCTTAACAGAATTTGTAAATGAGAAAAAAAAGTGTCATAACGTTTCAAATATATTCAGTGTATGCTTTCACTCACCACCAGTTCCCCAAAATGTATAAACACACACAAATATAGGGACAGTACCCCCCTCCATATGGTGGAATGTGCCTTGGTCGGACAGGTGAAATACTGCTGCTGCAGGTGCTCAGAGGAGCAGTGTGGCCAGAGCAGAAGGAAGTGTGTGGTAGGTGTTTGCTTGAGTTTTCCTGAAGTTCTGATCGCATGTGGGGCGTAAATGACACATGCTTTGCTTTGCAGCTCATCCCGTACAGATGTAGCACCATTCAAAAGGGAATTTATTTTTTATTTTTATATATATATATATATATATATATATATATATATATATATTTCTGTAAGATTGGTCATTTCTGTAAGATTGGTCATCTGCTTGGTCATCATCTGCTTTGCTGCAATATTAATCATAGATTTAGTGGTTGAGCAGTTCCAGTACAAACTAAAAAAATTAGAGCAGTGCAAAAATTTGTGTTCAGCAGTTTAAGAGAGAATCCTGAATGTGAAATGAGAAATACTTTTAAGGTTCTTCCCAGCTACAGAGCACAGTGAGACTGAATGCTTTATGTTAAACATTTTTCTTTCACAGTCTCGGACGTAGTCTGTGCGTCCTTTCTTTAGAATATCTGCTTTCCTGAGAACTGAAAATCAGCTCTGGAAAACAACAGCTAAAAAAAAAAGAAAAGGTGAAAACTAACCCTGTCTTATTAACATGTTGGCTTGAAGTGCTTCCAGCATGGATTAACTGCACTGTTTGCTTTACCAGCTGGGAGAGGACAAGAGTTATCTTCCACATCAGGCGGGGTGGGGTGCTGTGTTTTGATGCTTGGATACCTCCTTTCGACTTGCATGCAATAACTGAATAACAGAGTCTATTTTTTCCGGCAGACTAGTATTCACATCAACTTTTTTTTTCAAATTTCTTAGCTGCTTTGCCAATGAAATCAGTTGGAGAGTCTCTCATGTTGTTTCTGTGCAGGTCGTCGTACTTCAAGAGGAACGAAACAGCTTATTGGCTGAGAAAGATGTCCTAGCAGACAGAGCCAACCAGCTGGACACATTTGACGATCCGAGCACACCCTCAGGAAGGAAACACAGCCAGCTGCAGCAACAGCTGGAGACACTGCAGGAGGAAAATTTCAGGTTCGTCTCACCCTCCCCGTGTAGACTTCTGCCACCTCACTAGAGCTGTAGCAGTTTAGAACTGAACTGAAAAGCATCCATTTAAAGCACCTTGGTATAAAAAGTCATTCTGTCTTCCTGGAGCTCCATTCACTTCCCCACCTGCACCCAGTCACACCTTCCCATTGACAGGACAGCCGTGTGTTAAAGAGTTTAGTGTTCCAAGTCATGACTCCATCAATATGCACATTTAGTCTGCATTTTGTGAAGCTTGCTGTGAGAGGGGGCTGACGGCACCTCGGGTATGCAAGCGCATTTTTAGAGACATCATCCACTCGCTGCAAATTCTCTCCACTTCCTGATTATGGTCGGCATGCTCATATACTTTGAAAGAGGAGCTTAGCTGGATACATTCTTGCATATATAGTTGTTACACCTTTGATATTTTTTTATTGAATGTTTTTTGACATTTTCACTTTGTGTTTTCTGCATTTACATTTACTTCTGAATATATATGTGTGTATGTTCATTTTTAGAACTATGAATTGTCGGCAGTTTGTGGCAGTGAATTTATTATTTTTTCAGATCTGATGAAAAGATGCTTCCAAAGCATCGTTCATGTGGAGAAGAAGTGACAATCTACCAGGAGCAGGACCTTTTTGTCAATGAACCTTTTTTTGTTGTTGTGAAGATCTGCTTAAATATGACACGACGACATGATTCTGAACAGAATATCTAATATTCTCTGTTCTTCCACTTTTAGCATTTTAATCAGTGTTGGCTTGATCCACTTTTTTTTCTTTGGGCTAGAAAGATACTGCAAAACAATTGGAAGTGCAAGTTTGTTGTTATTTTGCTATTTTTTTAAAAAAGGTGTTCTTTTTAAAAGCTTTAAGACAAGTATTTTCTTCTGAGACAAACTGATTTTTTTTTTTACTTTTTTCATTTTTCCCTATCCCAATTTCAAGTTTTCAAATTATTTACTATCCTGTCGAATTATACAATTTGAATTACATTTGTTCTCATGCTTTTCAATACCAAATATTAAATTTAAAAACTTTAAATTGTGATAAAACAGGAAAACAATTAACAATAAAGTAAAAGAAAAAAGTACAATTAGTGTATGTCATAAATATGATGCATTGTGGGTAAAATGTACAGTTAGATATGGTGCATTTCAAGAAGCGTTTCATTATAAAAAGTAGTTTTTGTGTTTTCACTGGAGCCAAGAGCTGATGAAGTTTGGAGAGTAAAATCATCTCTTAACAGTGTTTTGAAATATAATGCGTGCTATAAATATGGTTGTGTTGTCCTTGTTTCAAGAGCAGTTTCTAGTGGTTTGGTGTATAGTCTCTTAAAAAATGGGTTTGTTTTAAGGTTTTTTTTCAGCCGTTTGGTCTTGATGACTTTCAGAATAAGAGATGAAGCAGTTCTTGTTCATTTGAATGAAGTTCAGTCTTAAGTTGTCGAGTTGGAACAAATTTATTTCTGGATTTTATGTTCCTTTAATTGTTTATATTTGAACATTCTTTTTCACTGAGGTGTGTGTTCATTCCTTACAGAAACTGCTCAGACCGGGTTGTTATGCTGGAAGCCTCCATGGAAACCTACAAGCGTAAACTTGAGAATCTGGGTGATCTGAAGCGCCAGATGAAGCTTTTGGAGGAAAACAACACGTTATACATGCAAAACACCGAGAGCCTGGAGAAAGAGCTCCGCAAGGCCAACGCTGCCCGTACACAACTGGAGACCTACAAGAGACAGGTAGATTACATGCAGACTATGGCATGATGGAAAACGAGTCATCGGACCCATCGCTGCGCTTTAGCTACGAATGGATGTATTCGGGGATCTGCGTTGTTGTGTTCACGCTCGGTTTCCTGTTTTAGGCTGGAGAGCTTCACAAGAAGTTGTCGGAGGAGACGAGGCGAGTAGACCATCTGGTTTTTGAGATGAAGAGGTTGGAGGAAAAGCATGAAACCATAATTAAGGAGAAAGAGGTGAAGGAGTTTTTTGAGCAGTTGTTTATAGTGTTTGTAGCGTTGTTGTGATAAGACACCTTGATACATAAAGCTGTTGCTGATCTTTACCCAGAGGATCATCGTTGAGAGAGACTCTTTGAAAGAAATGAATGAAGAGCTACGTTGCACTCAGGCTCAGCAGCACCAACTCTCCCAAGCAGGTATCTCATTGCTAAGTCGTATTGTAAGGGGACCATGATGCTGAACAGCCACTTTCTTATATTTACTTTGAAATTCTTACACTCACCAATGTAGGGATGCAGCCCTCTGAGAGTGACAGCCACGACAACCTGGCAGCTGAGTTAGTGCCCATCCAGTACAGGTAATGTACTTCTTCTCTACATTTGTTTTTTTATATCTTTATTTGTGTAGAGAGGTATGTCAACGTCGGCTTCTTGTGTATGTTTAGAGAGAAATTCATCAACCTGCAGTACGAGAATAAGATGCTGAGAGTGCAGCAGAAGGAGCATGAGCAGGAGAAGATTGCAGCTCTGCAGGCCCAGCTGGAGGAATCTCATAAGTCTTGCAGTGAACTGGATACGGAAAACAGGTTAGCGGAGTTAAAGTCACTCACAGGTGTGGAGCAGGGCTTTTTCCCTCGTTGGTAAATGTTCTTATCCTCTGCCCTGCATGGTGGTAAATGTTCAGATTGGGTCGGGAGCAGATCAGCGAGCTGCAGCAGCAAGTGGAGGACCTCCAGAAGGCTCTGCAGAGCCAGGCAGCCAAACCTGACGATGTAAGTGAACCATGCATCCATGGCCCACACAGTTAGTCTGAGGCTCTTTGACCTTGTGCTGGCATAGATTACACTGGAAATGCTTGTCTAAAGCTCAAGGCCCCTAGAGTATGTAATCTATTGATTTGTTCACTGTTGAGTGCTTTAATCACATTTGATCTTGCCCTTTGATTTTTAGTCAAACTTGAAGCGGAAGCTTGACGCACACATGTAAGTGCTGGCCTGCTCTGATAAAGCTGGCAAACAAAAACGTTCCCTCTTGTTTTCCAGTAGAGGGAGGTAATGAAACACTTTTTTTCCTCTTCAGGGTTCAGCTGAACGAAGCTCAGGATGAAATCATGAAGAAGAAAGAGCTCCTCGAGGACCTTCAGCCTGACAACACTCAAACCTGTAGTGTTGATATATTTTTTTTTCACTACTATCTGGATCCTCAGTAATTAAAGACATAAATGATGAAAATAGAATCAATGTTAAATAGAAATGTTTTCAAATTTAGGTGAAAAACATTTGAATGCAGCGAAATTAATGAATAGATGATTTGAAATGGGTGGATGCCGGTGGTGTTGGAACCAAAGCTTCTTTAGACGTCTCATGGCTTCATGCTTTCAGCTTTGAAGGTGGACGAGCTGATGGCTGCTCTCAAGAAGAAAGACGATGACATGCGGGCCATGGAGGAGAGATACAAAATGTATCTTGAAAAAGCTCGGAATGTAAGCAATCTTTTGGTGTTAGATTTTCATGCGCCGTTCATTTCAAGCTTATTGTGTTGATTGTCTTTGTCCCATTTCTGCTCACAGGTGATTAGAGCACTCGACCCCAAACTGAATCCTGCCACTGCAGAGATTCAGGCGCTGAGGATCCAGCTCGCGGACCGAGACGCACAGATCCTCAATCTGGAGGTAAACTTCATCTTTGTTTTTTTTTAATTTGTGTCATGAGTATCCAACGCTTCCTAATGTGACTGTTTCCATTTGCCTTGCAGCGCCAGTGTGAGCAAGCCAGGCTCCGAGAGTCTGAGGAGAAACTCATTGTTACAGCATGGTACAACAAGGTACGTAACGGCATGTCCAGCTCGGAAATATCCAGAAGGTGTTTTACTTCTCAACACGTAGCATATGAAATTGAAACTCGCAAAGCTTTATTGTATTTGTGATGATTCTAGTCTCCAGTTTAAAAACGGGAAAAACATCTGAGCCCAGACACAGCAAAGACATTGCAGATGTGGAAACGGGAGGGAGATTTGCAGCTTCAACAGAATTGACTATTACCGTATTTTACGCACTATAAGGCGCACGTAAAAGCCTGTAATTTTCTCAACATCCAAGAGCGCCTTATAATTCGATGCGCCTTTTTTGGGGGAATTACGGTAATTGTCACGGGGCGGAGAGCCCCAGTTTACTTAGGTCACAATGGGGAGTTCCTCTGAATAAATAAAACATGCAACGCTAGGAGTACACGTCTCTAAAACTTGATTTATTGATTTCAAAAGACAGATAAAAAAAGAGAAGTCCTAAAACGGCGCCAACTAAAAACCTAAAAATCTAAAATCTAATAAATATATCCGGTGAACAGGGGATCCAGCTCAATGTCCTTGGTGCTCTGCTCCTCTTCTGCTGTGGGCATCAGCTGGGTGGACAGGGGCTGGTGGACACCCTCCTCCTTCGACGTGTCTCTCTCTCTCTCTCACACGCAGGCAGAGACGGGACCTGTATGAGGGGGCAGGGTAGGGCGGCCGTCACTAAAAAGGGGGGGCAGCGGCAAGCGTCGAGCAACTACGTTTGGCTCGGGGTTGGTTGGGCCGGAGCCACTGTCAGTACACACTGCAGCACACCACACAACACATCAATCGGTGTACTCCGACCTACAACCACCAACCAAAGCCATGAAGGGAAAACTTAGCTCGAAGGAGGGGGTTTGCACTCTCCCCCCCTCCTGTGTTCCCACGACGCTTCCTGCCACTGCCCGGGAAGCTCTCGCTCTTCCTCTCTGGTCCACCGTCCCTCTGGGTCCGTCTCCGGGTCTCTCTGGTGCCCTCAGGTCTCCGTCTTCTTGGCTCCTGCCCCAGGTCTCTCTGTCTTCTCCCTTCTCCCTGCCACTGGGGTCATGCACATACCGCCCCCACACACACACCTGTGCCCAATTTACTGATTCCAGGAGGGAGGCGGGGCTCAGCCACACACACTCCAGCCCAGCCCAGCTCTGACACACCCCCCACAGGATCACCCTGTGACATAATCACCCTGATCATATGCGCAAACAACCCCGTTTGCTAAGCTGCTAAGCTAGCTAGTTTAAACGGAACGGAGCACGGCACGCGGCTGCACAGCCAGCCGACGTGGGGAGCGGTTGGACGCTGGGCGGCAGCATGCACGCTGCGACTCCGAGAACGCAGCCCACCCGCCCGAACAGCTCACCCGCCGGTGTTGTGCCGAGTTGTGCATGCCTGCCGAGATCTGCATCCCCTGCTTAACAGCAGTTAAGGGGGGGATGCATTATTCGGCAGGACATATTTTGTCTGTGCCGAGATTTGCGTCCCCTGGTTTTCTGGGACCAAATAAGTTCCACGTAACATATATTCACTACATAATTCACATGGTGAACGTGAAACTTATTTGCCCCCCTCAAAAAAAAATAAGGGGAAAATAAAAAACAGGACACACAAATGTCGGCAGAGACGACGTGTGTCCTGCCAAACAATGCATCCCCCTCTTAATAAATGTTATGGACATTTTTAGATCAGATACAAAACACATTACAGATGTGGGTCTTTTAATCAAACCACGTGAATTATATAAACGTGGAATAAACTATCCTGTCTTTACTGTAAATAAATGAGCTTTGGACATATTTTTCGGCATTACATTTTCAATTTCGAATCTGAACTTCAATCAAATGCTTCAACATATCTAACAGACTGTACTGCAAAGAAATCCAAGCTTTCATACAGCATCTTTTCATTATCAAAAAGTACTTTGCCGTAGAAAACAGTTTGGCGTCTGAGTTTCCGTTTTAGCGGAGCGGATGTGCTCCCGCCACCAGGGGATGCAGATCTCGGCAGGCATGCATAACTCGGCACAACACCGGGACGCCGGGAGCTGCTGGCCGGCTGCGGCTGAGCTGTCGGTGGGGCACTTCACTCAGGAGACCGCAGCTGGCTGAACCCCGGTGACCAAGCGAGTTAGACCAGTCGTGGCCGCTCTGAGCTGCACATCCGTGAAGAGGAGCGATCCTCAGTCAAACTAGCTCTGATATGTCACTTTACTCACACATTTCAACCGAGAATGTAACAACCTAGACTGCCAATATGTATTTCTCTCATACTATTCTATACATCCTATGCGCCTTAAAATGTGGTGCGCCCCATGTATGATTTTTTTTTTTAGTAAAAACCATTCATTGACTGTGCGCCTATTAATCCAGTGAGCCTTATAGTGCCGACAATACGGTAAACTTTGGGGAAAAGGAACTTTTTCTTTTGAAGTCTGTTATTTGTTGTTTAAAGATGCACCTGTATTCACAGCCTGTCTTTTGCAACTTCATGGACGCTGACGGTCTTTCTCCATTTTGTAGAGCCTGAGCTTCCAGAAATTGGCCATGGAGTCGCGTCTCGGGGGCTGTGCCGCCTCCACTTCATTCCTGTCGCAGCAGCATCGGGTGTCCAACGCCGCACGCCAAGCGCTCCCCACCACGTGCCTAACACCTCTACCTCCAAATAGATCACATGACCCCCACATCTGATCAACTTCTCAGCCCCTCGGATACCTGGGCCCTCAAGTGACCTTACGCTCATCTGCTTGCAGCTTAGTGGGAGGAATCCATATGTAACGGGTTGTGGCTATGGGTGAACGTTGCCCGCAATCACTTCGACTGATGATTCTTGCCGATGGTTCATTCAAACTGTCGTTTGTGTATCATCATAATCAGACCTAGCGCAGGAGGTGGTGGCAGTGTCATTGTGTGAGTGAATGATTAGTCATGTATTGTCAGGAATTTTAAAGATTAACTTTGTTTTTCATGTTAATAAATAATTGAAGTCCTTTCAAAAATGAGTGAATTTGTGACCACCTTTTAAATACCTGGGAATAATTGTAAAGTTCAGCTGCTGGGGTCAAGGGTCACCACCCCAAGCATGAGTAAAGGTCGGGAACACTGAATGCATTTTCTGTCCATCTCAGGACACTTTTTTAAGCCCCATATTGAAAACCTTTAGAGTTTAAACTAAAACTTGTCTTGATTATGATAACAGTGTTTACATGAATGCTTCTGTCAATTTTCTCCACATGGTGGACACTTTATACCACAGCACCCTCCACAACGGACTGCAACCGCCTCAGTCTCTTCTCTACTGGTCACAGTTTTCCAAAACTAGATTTTTGTTTTGGTTTTGATTTCATAGTCAGACAATCTCTATTTATAAAACACTTCATACATTTAAAAAAGAAGTACACAAAAATTGCTTCACATGATTTAAAAAGATATCTGATAAGGCTGGACGATTAATTGAATTTTAATCTTGATTTCGATTTTGGTTACTCACGATCATAAAAATGTTATAATCGGAGAAAAACGATTAATTAGCCGGACGGCGCGGCGTGTATGTAATTTCCTACGCTGCCAAAATACCATGAATGCACCTTGTGCACGCAGCCACAGCAAGGGCTCTATCAGCAACACGTGAAGGAAGCGGTTTACAAACATGGCAGAAAAGGAGCCTTTAGTTGACAAGAAAGGTAGGACTACTTCAGTCATCTGGAAGCATTTTGGCTTCAAGTCGTCGGACATCCAGCATCCCTGCCACAAGTGCTGCAGGTGGAAATGTTGTCATCTACCTTCGTTAGTCGCTGAAGCCAGACCAAGTGAACAGACTCGTCTTCCTTGCCATAAACCTGTAGGAAGTTAACTACAGGGAGTTTTTAACTATGCAGCCAACCCCTCTTTTGTTATTTAAAATAGTTTTTGAGAGAGCTCAAAGAATATTTTCAGGTTGTGTTTTTGACTGAGTTATTAGTGTATTTTGCATATTGCTATTTTTGCAAGTTTTAGAAATGCATGCAGATTGGGTATTTATTTTTATTTGTTTTATTGATATTATTTAAGATATTAATCTTTTATAAGTTTATTTTTGATTGTTCTTTCAAGTTGTAGTTTAATAAATACTCAAGTTTTGGAATTATGAATAATCGTGGTTATTAATCGTGATTTCAATATCTATCAACATAATCGTGATTATTACTTTTGCCATAATCATCCAGCCCTAATATCTGATGCAGTGTGCACCCATGACAAAGTACACACGCACACACACACACACACACACACACACACACACACACACACACACACCCACACACACCCACACGGCATAAATCGATCCCTGGACTACTGCCCTCTCCTCTCACATAATGTGCAAAGTTTCATCATTGATAGCGTACTGACTCTCTGTGGTTTGATTGTAGCTGAGTTTTAGGTGTCAGTCTGGCAACAATGCAGCAGCATATTTCATCAGGAGAAAAAAAACTCATCAATGTATATTTTAAACTGCGAGAAAAGAAGACTGAAAGGTGGTCCTCCCTGTGATGGACAGTCAGCCTGTCCAAAGTGAACCCCGGCTTTCCCTTCAGCTGAGATCAGCTCCAGCAATCTTGAACTGGATAAAGCTGTAGAAAATATGAATTGCTCAACATTTATTTGTGTAGGTTAATGAGCACACACAGTTCAAAACAACAGAGATCATTCTCAGGTAACAAAACAAGTTATGTTTTACAGAAAAAGTAGTGGCTATTCTCAATTCACCCACTGGATGGCGGCTGTTTGTGATTTATGGAATCACAACAGTGTGTGTCTGTGCCCATAATGTAGAGTACTGGGGGGAAAAAAACGGTCTCAATATCACCTGCCAAGATGTTCAAGCACAGAGACATAGTATGTACAATGTCAGTGTGGAGATTCTTTAATTCTGGGTATGACAGAAGTCAGCAGACTGTAAATTATGTTCTGCAAAAAATTTCAAGAAAAAGGCTTAGAGCTCGTTTGTACAACACCAGCAACTTTAGTCACCAGAGAGATTTGAACCAGCACAGCAGGTGTCAGCCGATGTCGCTCATTAGTTTGAAGCTCCCCTATTTTACAGCTTTTCACCAATTTCACACGGGTGTAAGATTCAACTGCATTGTCCTGATTTTCAGTCAAAGTCTAAAAGTCCCTCTCTAATGAGAACGTGCTGAGTCCGTCTGCTTCTGTCAATGCAGAGTCCAGGCCCGTCTCTGGGACATCAGTGTTGCCAGATTGGGGGTTGAGCACCCTACACTTCAGTCTTCAAAACTGGTGAACTTTAGAATACACAATATAAAAACTAACAGTTATGTTCCAAATAAAACCCATTGCAAAAAATTTAGACAGAAATAAATACAACAAAAAATGGGAGAATATGATGAAAAATAGACCTACATTGGGTAAATAGGATCAATTAACAAAACTGTACCTACAACAGCTGATCAGATAAGTAAAAGCACATTAAAGCATTATATGTTTTATTGAAACAAAGCTTTACAACTTCATGGTTTACAAAAAGTATAACAGGTATAATTGTTATGCTCACAAGAAAAAAAAAGACAGTATATGCAAATGTGAATATTGCCATTGGCCTATCAGCATATTAAGAGAGACAAACGCTTTGTGTTTAGAGTTGATTGCACAAATTTCACTCAATTCTTGAGAGATGGCAGGTTTGCTTTTCTCTGCTTTTTTTTAATGTTTATAAGACTTGTTTTTCTGTTGTGCAGGGTAAGTAGTTTTAATAACAGAGTGAGATAAATCATTATATGTTCAAAACACCTCCTGTGTGCGGTTGCTGCTGATGTGTTTCAGGGTTCAGCGGCTCTTAGCATGAATCTTGAATGGGTGCGGCGTGCGTGTTGCTCCAGTTATTCCTTCAGTTCTCAGCTCAACTCCATCCACAGTAGAGAAACGGAATCTCTGAAACAAAGTTACAAAGAACAAGAAGAGCTCCATCCTCGCCAGGCCCTCACCGAGACACGCTCGCTTCCCTGGGGAGACAAAAGTACCTTTACTGCTACAGATACATCACTATTTATCACTTATGCTGCTTGATTACTCATTTATAGTCATGTTTCCTCCATGAGCAGCCATGAATGTTATTAAACTCATTAATGTGAAATACCTGCAGAGAAAGGTAGAAACGCTTCCCTCCTGACAAATTTGCCCTCAGCATCGAGGAAGTGTTCAGGATTAAAGGTGTGAGGGGTTTCCCACTCACTTTTATCAAAAAGCACAGAGGTCAGGTTCGGCATCACAGACGTCCCCTGAACACAAGCACACACAGAGTCACACACAAAAACTGATTCATCCTGAAGGACTTAACATAGAAGATGAAGTGACAATTAGAACAATTTTTACAGCTCGAGGTCTGTCACAACCTGCCAACATCAGTAATAACAGGATGACAGGGACATGAAAAGTATATATACATATTACTGAGTGTCTTTAATCTCTGTGCACCAAAACAAACACTCGGGATCTCCTGTATCTCATTTTTGAATGTAAAGCTGAATTAATAAATTGCTTGCTTTGTTTTTCACAAGTTCATTATGTAATTCAGTGAAAAACAGTTTTGTAAACCATTTATACAATAATACTATGCTTGTCAGGTCCCATGCTAGAGTGGTTCTCATATCTGGCTGGTAGGAGCTTCAGTGTGTCAGCCAACCTGCAGTGTGGTGTGCCTCAGGGCTCAGTTCTGGGACCCCTCTTGTTCCTGCTGTATGTGCTTCCTCTGGGTCAGATAATCGAAAAATTCATTGATGTTTCCTACCACCTACCAGAGCAGAACCTGTTGAGAGTTCCCCAGACTCGTATACTCTCGTACTGCCTATATGATTTCTTTGACTCTGCTTTTATGTACCGTGAAATGTCTTAAGATCTCCGATCTTATTTGTTACACGCTCTGTTGAATGTTGTTTTAACTTTATATTTCTGATCTTTATATTTTGTTTTCTGATCTGTGAAGCACTTTGTGAATGCTGATATGCGAAAAGCGCTATATAAATGAATATTACTCACTTAGTTACTTAAAAGATATTAGATGAACCAAAATGACGCACATTGCTGTATATATTTTTGTTTGTTCTTGTTCTTGTTCCTGAGTTAAATGACCACATGTTGTTAAAGAGGGTGGATTCAAGCTGCGGTGAGTAAACCAGATGTACCTTTGGTATGATGTAACCCCCCAGGTTTGTGTCCTTCGCTGCCATCCTGAGTCCATTTAAAGGAACGATGTTTCCCATCCTCTGGATCTCGTGAATGACAGCATCACTGTAGGGCAGGTTGGGTCTGTCCGCCATAGTGGGCTGCCGGGTCTGTCCAATCACCTGGTCGATCTCCGCCTGGACTTTCTCTGAAGAGAGTGAAAACCCCCCTCATTGATTTAACATGTGACGTCTGCTGCTGCTTGGAAACATGAGATAATCAGTTTTTAGCTGAACTCACCCTGGATGTGTTGGTTGTTGATCAGGTAGATCAGCCCCCACTGCAGAGTCTTTGAGGTGGTCTCACTTCCAGCCAGGAACAGATCCAGGCAGCACAAAACCAGGTTTTCTTCCTCAAATCCCAGCTCACTGCTTTTGTTGTGCTGTGAGCAGAAAGGAGGCTCCAACTTAACACCCGCTTTGCAAAGCACGTCATTTGTTCTCATTTCAACAATGCCTTCTTCCGAAATACCTTCTCTTCTATGAGGAAATTGTCAATGTAGTCTCGCGGGTGGCTGGGGTCCAGATCTGACTTGTGTCTCTCAATCTCCTTCCTGATGGAAGCCTCTAAAGACTTGGCACTGCTGAAGATGCCATTGTGAGGTCCAGGCAGGTGTCTCATCAATGCAGGGAAGGCATCATACAGCTGTCAGCAGATAGAACAAGGAGCTTACTTAAAGGTGCTGTAGGCAGGATTTTGCTAGTCAATGCTAATTTTTCTGTGTTTTCTTTGGATTAAATGTTAGAGTATCCATTGATAATCCTTTAGGAGTGTAGCATAATTGCAGTACCGCGAGGGCGCAGCGTTTCCATCTGTCTCTGTTCTGAGCTGGAAAGGAATCTTGACAGCTCCAGGTATCTTTGACCAATCAGAAGAGCCCCTGAGGCTCTAACCGTGATTGGTCGAAGAGCATTCGTCACAGGTTCTTGTGGGAGGGGCTTAACTTGCGTAAGGGCGTGGTGTGAGAGAAAACAGGACAGGATTGGCTGTGCTGGGTTTCAAATGGCCATCTTAGATGGGTCAAATCGCCATCTTGCTTAGGTAAACCTTAGGTAAACCTTAGGTTTACCTAAGCTAGATGGCTGAATCCTGCCTACAGCACCTTCAAAGCTCAGTCACCATATCATAAAGTCTGTCTTCTTGAGTTTGCTTCAACAGTGCCTTGCTTTGAACAAAAGTGTAAAGAAAAAAACAAGAAGGAGAGTGTGACACATGCCTCGCTATCATCTTTACTGGTTTATCCGGTTCAAAGCTGTGCGGACTGGAGTCGATCCCGGTTAAGTAAATGGGTAAGTAGGCACACCTTCGTCTCCAGTCCATTATAAGGCAAACTCACACTCTCACATCTACGAGTAACGGCAATTTAGGCAATTTCACAGGCGAAATTGAAACTGGCACACCAGGACAAATGCCCACACATACACAGGGACACCATGTAAACTTCACAAAGAAAGGCCTGGTCCAGAATCCAATCCAATAAATTGTCTTTAAGGCAAGAGAGCGAACAGGTACACCCGTTGGGATGATTGGACATGTTTTGACACCTTACAGTATTATTATTATTATTATTATGATTATGATTATGATTATGACTATGATTATTATTGTTATTATTGTATTATTATTATTATTATTATTATTATTATTATTATTATTATTATTATTATTATTATTATTATCCATAATAATAGAAATGAAGATGATCAGTGAGAAGAATACTATTTATAATTATTAAACAAAAATATGTAAATCTTTGATGAGAATAGAATCTTCATCTCTATTGAAACTTCCAAGAAGAAGGTGAAGGCCCTTTTTTTTTTTTTTTTTTTTTTTAAATTTTGGTTAAATTTTACCTAATTAGAGATTTTTATGTGAATGTGCTCAGGTATTTGAGTTTCTTTAATCATGGTATTTTGATTTCTTTAACACTTGCATTATTTTACACTGAAATGTGTTAAATGAATAACAAATTATTCACTGTGTACATTTACATATACATGCACATGCTGGAATTTACATGTTTTCAATCATATACCGGTATTTGCAGAGAATGGATAAAAAAGCACACCAACAGCCACACGTGAAGCAACTATACAGAAAGGCAAGGAAGGCTTGTGATTTTAGCAGAGGAAATATTTTTGTGTATTGCAAATGCATGCGTATGCATTTCATATTTAGTTTCCAAAACCTTCGGACAATAATTCCTACTTTTCTACCTAAGTACTGGCTCTTGCTGCTTTTTGCTCTTTTGTGGAACTGAGGAAAGACCAGATGCTAGAGTTACTTTCAAGCACATCCTGGCATGGCATTATTGTTTTAATTGCTTTGATTTAAACCAAAGCTAGATTTTAAAGTTTTGAAAGTACAGGCCAGCTGATAGCCCAGGACGACATAATGCCCCCCTGCTTGCCTGGACCTCTCTTTTAACCCGTGTCTCCTCTGCTTTTCATCTCCTCTTTGCTCTTCCCTCATTGCTTATTTTTGTCACTTAAAGGAACGTAGTTGTCTGTGATAATAGACCCACTTATCTGATTGTAGACCAGACCATTTGCAGTCATAAATGTGTTGAATGGTCTGTCAGTGTGTCGGAGCTGTGTTCACATCTTACTAAAGCCCATATGGAACCCTCCAGGTAGGCCATCTCCGTCAGATCCTTCAGCATGCTCTGGAAGTCGTGGTCGCTGTAGTGGAACCTTCTCCCAAACACTATTTGGCAGATGATGTTGGCCACCGCGTTGTTCAGTAGTGGGACAGGGTCAAATGACTCACCTGAACAGAGAAATGGCCTTCAGTCACAGCACGGTGGGACAGTATTTCATATTCATTTCTTTACATTTTGATCTTTTTTTCTGCTGATAACCTTCTTCCTTTATCATTGCCTCTTGCAGGTGTAGACTCTCATCGCAGATGCTTTGCTCCATGGAGTTTCTGGCTAGTCCGAAAGTGCGCAACATGGCCATGGCGAAACGTCGCTGTCTCCTCCACACTTTCCCATTGCTGAAGAAAAGCCCAGCTGATGCAGATTGAAAGCAAACATCAGTCATGGCGCTGAAGGCATGACCTGATTCATGTTTGTGTTGTATAGATGCCTGTGTCACCTGAGTTCCCTGAATAAATCCTGGTCACCATGGGACTGTATGGCCGGTCCACAAAGTTGTCAGCCTGTGTCACTATAGCTTCTTTCACCATTTTCCACCCAGACACAAACACTGTTTTGTGTCGTCCCAGGCGTATGCAGAACACATTCCCATAAACATCAGCAAGCTGAGGATGCAGAAGCAAACAATACATGGCCTGTTGTCTACCGTGTGACTGAAAAAGAACCAAATTCAATACATTACGCTATTAAAACTGCAAATTCTCCAGCTTTGTGGCATACACTTACGATGTAAAAAGTAAACATCAATATTTTTAAGTAACAAACACTGTTAGGCCCTAAACAATCTTACATGAACATGTGACCACGATCTAAAACAGAAATGTTAAAACTAAACAGTTATTCTCTGTTGCTGGACAGATTGAGGTTAAGATATCCTTGCAGAAAAGTGCAAAGCATATAATGCACATGAAGTGTTGCTATTTGTTTACCTTGGTGAGATAAATGTGAGGCTGTTCCGATTCAATGTTGAAGATGTTTCCTAAAACAGGGAGAGCTGGTGGTCCTGGAGGAAAGTGTGGAGGATCCTTTCTGTGAAGAAAACATATTGGGAGTAGACCAACAAAGATGAGAAGTAGGATCCCTCTCAGGTTCATCCATAGAAACAAATCCCACAGCCACATTGTGTAGCAGAGTAAGAGAGAAGCAAAGCAAGGGAATGAGCAGGACCATCATCATCCATCCTCTACTTAGCAAAGGGCTGGCACGCTGCTGACTCACATGTTAGATCAGTTAAAGGGGCTGTGTGTGTGTGTGTGTGTGTGTGTGTGTGTGTGTGTGTGTGTGTGTGTGTGTGTGGTGTGTGTGTGAGTGAGTGAGTGAGCGGTTGCCCAAGTCAAGAATCTATTGAAGAAATGCAGAGAGCGGATGACAGAACTATAATCAGAATCAGAATGAGCTTTAATCGCCAAGTTTGTGCATGGCAATCAAGGAATTTGACTCCGGCTTTTGTTCACTCTCTATGTGAAGGAAAAAAAAATAGAAACAAACAGCAACAGGATAGAAGAGAAATATAAATAAATATAGACATTCTGGAAAACAGGAAGTCCCGATTTTACAATAGTATGAACATTTATAAAGAAAAAAAAGGAAAAAGCAGGAGAGAACAATTTATCATCTTCAACACAATATTTACAGTAATGTGCAACAGGCAGGGTTATTGAAGTAGCGCAGTATTGTAAGTGTCAGTTCTCAAAGTGGATCCTGAGACTCTGTTGAGAGTTCATCAGGGTAAGGGCCTCGGGGAAGAAACGGTCTCTGTGTCTGCTGGTTTTGGCGTGCAGTGCTCTGTACCGCCTGCTGCACGGGAGGAGTTCGAAGAGTTTTTGTGTGGAATGTAAATTGTCTGCAGAGATGCTGCCTTTCTGGACCTGGACAGGTACAGTTCTTAGATGGAGGACAGGTCGGCTTCTATTATTCTTTCTGCAGACCTGATTGTACTTTGCAGCCTGTGCCTGTCCTGTTTGGTGGCTGATCCAAACCAGACAGTGATGGAGGATAGACTCGGTGATGGCGGTGCAGTAAGTGATCAGTAGCTCCTGTGGCGGGTTAAACGTCCTGAGCTGTGGCAGGAAGAACAACCTCTGCTGGGCCTTTTTCCTGACTGAGTCCATGTGAGGGGTCCACTTCAGGTCCTGAGAGATTGTGGAACCCAGGAATGTGAAGGTGTCCACAGCAGACATTGTGTTGTTGAGGATGTTGAGGGGAGCAGGTGTTGGGGGGGGGGTTTGTCTTGAAATGCACGGTCATCTCCACAGTCTTGAGCAGGTTCAGCTCCAGGTGGATGTGACTACACCAGAGGACCAGCTGTTCAACCTCCGGTCTGTATGCAGACTCTTCACCGTCCCGGATCAGACCGATTACAGTGGTGTCGTCCACGTACTTGAGGAGTTTCACAGAGGTGCAGTCATTGGTGTAGAGGGAGAAGAGCAGCAGGGGAAGGCCGACCCTGGGCATAGGTGATCTAGGCGGCCACCTAGGGCACAGTGTACAGCAGGGGCGCCGAATTGCCTTCCCAAATGTTCTTTTGACAGGCGGGCAGTTATTATCAGAAATTATCCTGTGCCCCCTAGTGGGTGGACAACGGCCGGTTCCAGCGCTACTTCAGGCTGATGCCCGGTTTCCACCAGAAGCGGTGAACAAATGAAAGCAGGCACGCTGCTCACCGCAAGATGCTCACCTTGGCATCATGTCAACTGTTCTGCGTGGTTGGAGCCCTGCATGCCCTACATCAGCACGTCCGTGACAACCTCCACGCTGATAGGCTGTCCTGGTGCGAATTCGCTTGAAAAGTTCAATTATTTCAACTCGAGCAACAAGCACCGAGCAATGAAGCGGCGGCTGGCGATTATTGAGCGGCAGGCGGCAGCAAGTGGCAGAGCAAGTCAACGGGTACGCCAATTTTTTGCTGGAAACACTTGCGCCGACCGCCCCCCGCATCATCGGCTGCTGCCCGTCGCTCACCGCTCAAGATTGAGCGGCAATCGCGTCGTTACATTGACTTTGTAATGTCATCGCACGAAAAATTTGCATCTTATCCGGTGGAAACACGCCGTTACATCTGAGTTTTAGTGGCTTCCTTCTTCTCAACAGACACGTGGACACATACACGCTATTATTTGTGTATATATTTATTATTCGTATTGCAATATTACGCCATTGTTGCACTGCCTGCTCGACCTGCCTTTTTATTTGCCCCCTGGGGACAAATAAAGTTTTGGGAGTCTCAACTGGAAAGGTGTCACAGGAGAACTCTCCAGATGTCTCTGGATAAAGAAACTGCATCTCAGCCTTGTGTCTGTGCATGCATGAGAGGACATAAATTGCTTATGAACTCCATTATTACTGTGCTGTGTGATATTCTGCTTTTGCACTGTACTTCTGAAGTGACAGAAGAGGGATCCGGATTGAGTGAGGTTTATTCTTCACACACACACAGTGACAGCTGTCATCCAGGAAGCATGCCTCGACAGAACACTTCCGCCTTTTTAACCCCACCGACAGTGCACACCTCCCCACGTCACCAACCCCGCCCCTTCTAATGTGAGGAAACTCCGTCCCCACAGACACCACATACTAGAATTAATTTATAATATCACTGCCTATTGGAATTCAAATGTCTTGGCAAAAAGCTGCAGGGTGCAGGGTTATTTACTTCCATAGCAGTATACCTATAACCTATAGTATGATGGGGTTAAAAACAAAACACCAAAACAAGTTTATGTGATGGTTCAAAAAATTATTTATTAAATAATTATCATTTTCCCAAGGTATGTATATAATAGATGGAGATTAAAGCTCTCCTTGGTTTATTTAGAAGTGCTTTAGTTAGATGTTCTGACATTCAGCGAATCTTGGCGCTAACTTGGAAGGGGTGAGGTACACGTGTGGCTCCACTAATCCCTTCTGTACTCAGTTCAACTCCATCAGGAACAGAGAAAGAGAATTTCTGCAGTAATCCCACCAAAAACAGGAACAGTTCCATCTTGGCAAGGCTCTCTCCAAGGCACACCCGTTTCCCTGAAACAGCCACAAATACACATAGACAGTCAGGCTTAATAGCCAGGGATTATTATCTGTACACCTTACAGCTAGAATTGGAAAAAAAAAATTTCTTCAGTTCAGCAGTAAACATCTTATGTTAGAGTGACCAAACACAGCATACAGGCCCAGCAATATGAATTCATACAAATGTCACGTTTTCATTGTTTCCCAGGGAACAATCAAGAGTGCATTTAATTTGTATGTATTTCACTGGCACTTTCAACAGAATAATGTTTCTTTGTGTTGTGTGATCATCAAGGTTTTCTTCGTTGTTCACAAACAAGGAAGACATGTCAAAGCAGGCCAAACTGTACTGTATTGCAAGTTTTTCTCTTCACAGGAACCTTAAAAGATATTGTGAAAGTGAGGTTTGACAAGTTTGGCATTACTTCGATCAGAGATTTTTAACATAATTTTGTACTATTTATTTCAGAAAAGAGATTACTTTTCTAAAACTAAAGCGGATGGATTAACCTCTGAGAAGTCTATCTGAATTTCAATCTCCGGTTATCAAATTATATTTGTTGTACAATTTTCAGTCCATCGAGGAACAGTCAGTATTAATGAAGTATCAGGCCAAATTAATTTTCATACCACAAATACAGGCAACCTGATTAAACTTCATCTAAACATTTTTAGATCATGAAAGATTTTTTTTAGAGACGTCTGTGGAATCAGTCATTACTGATGTGACTGTATCACCATTGACAAACTTATGCAGCTTCAGAAACTGACACTCTCAGCTGCTTTGATCCGTTCATTGTAACGCTGAAATAGGAAACGCGTCAGTTTGAAAGAGCAGATATTTGTGCTCAAATAAAGAAAGCACACGTAAAAAGTTATCTGAGGATTATTTAAGTATATATACCTGAAAATACGGAAACAAAGTACAAATACGTTGTTGCTAGCCACCTGTAGTCCTGCTTCAAGTGTGAGTGTGGTGGTGGTGTTAGTGTACTGTACCTGCAGAGAAAGGCAGAAATGCTTCTGGTTTGACAAACTTGCCCTCAGCATTCAGGAAGTGCCCGGGGTTGAAGGTGTCCGGTGTCTCCCATTGAGTCTCATCAAACAGCACCGAGGTCAACATGGGCATCAGGGACGTACCCTGAAAAAAGAAAAACACACAATGATGACAAGCAACTATCAAATTCAGCTAAACACTCACTAGCTGTAGACTGAAAGTACCTTTGGTATGTAGTAACCGCCCAGTGTGGTGTCCTGAGCTGCTTCCCTCAACCCATTCAAAGGGACGATGTTTCCTATTCTCTGGATCTCGTGGATGACCGCGTCAGTGTAGGGCATGTTGGGTCTGTCCGCCATGGTCGGATGTCTGGTCTGCCCGATCACCCGATCAATCTCCTCCTGGACTTTCACTGAAGAGAGTTAAATGATTTTCTTAACACTGAGAGCTACTTCATGGGTACAGAGTTGGGAGAAAGTCTACTTGCAACAAAATCCCACAATAGTTACAGTGACATGTATGGAGTGGCTCAGGAAGGGTTCAAAGCATCATTACAATAATTTACCATGATAGAAAAAGCATCAGTTAACTTTGTCTCTTGGTGTGAGCAGAACTTTCTGCCCCCCAATGTGAGAGAGATGGTGAACTTGTTGGAGTGGGGGCCTGGGGTGGACACAGTGTGGACATTGTGGAGGAGATGGTCATAGACAAACTGGACTGTGATTAACAACGAAGCCCTTCACAAGAAGGGCCACAGCTAGCCTTCAACATCTGCGGCACCATGCTGATGTTATATGAGTCTGTGGTGGCAAGCAATACCCTCTATGCTGCAGCATGTTGGGCAGTTTATTATGTTGAGTAGCAATGATTTAACCTCTATCATAATAACTTCTTGCTAATTGATAAGTAAATTAAAGGTATAATGGACGATGCTTTAGCCAATGAATGGCGTGATGCGAGTCTCAACTATTGGTCCTCCAACATGTCAATCACGCTGGAGAAATGCTTGCGTAACGCCGTCACGCGCGCTCGTAGGAGCAGCAGAGCAGGTAGGATGAGCTCGCGCATGCGCTTTTCTCAAAAAGCGAGTAACAGACGTTTGGCTTCGACTTTTTTGAGAAAATCGTGCATTATACCTTTAAATCCATTTCCTTCTGCACAGTTCATTCTGCACCAAGAGAGTCAGTTCATGTTATTCTTTATATTTGTGGATTCTCTTTCTGGCATGCCACCCACCCTGGACATCAGGGTTCCTGATGAGGTAAACCAAAGCCCATAGCAAAGTAGTGGCAGTTGTTTCTGTTCCAGCCAGGAAGAGATCCAGAGAGCACAGAGTCAGGTTGGCTTCAGAAAAACCCAGGTCAGACTGTTTGTGCTAATAAAAAAACATGCAGAGAAGGAACATTGGTTAATGTAGTGATTGAACTAGCAGCTTGAAAGAAAAGAAGAAATGTAGAGTGCAATGTGTGCTAAAAATATTTTTTTCATACATTCTTCATCTCAATGATGAAAGCATCAATGTAGTCTCTGGGATTGTTGTGGTCCAGGTCCTGCTTGTGCCTCTTCACCTCCTCACCAATAAAGTTCAGCAGAGCTCCATAGTTACTGAAAATTGTGTTGTGAGGACCTGGCAGGAGTTTCATCAGTCCAGGTAATCCATCATAGAGCTGAAAGAAAAAAAGAATATTGAGAAAAACATGTAATTGTCACTAAATTGAAGAGACGTTGTGAACATACCAGACCCCAGATGCTTCCCTGAAGCTGAATAGTCTCTGATAAATACTTCAGCATGAGCTGGAAATTGTGGTCAGAGTAGTCAAACCTTTTCCTCATCACCAACTGGCAAATAATGTTGGACACAGCGTTGTTAAAGAGGCCTGCTGGTGTGAAAAGACCTCCTAAAGAAGAAGAACCATGGTTTGAGAAACCTGCAATGATGTACCTTCTTACAGTAGTAGGAGCTGATCATGTGCTCAATGTAAAATACCTTTCTCCTTCTCAATCTCTTCCTGCAGGACTCGCAGCTCCTGGCAGATGCACTGCTCCATGCTGTTTTTGCCCAGGCCGAAGGAGCGCAGGGTAGACAAGGCAAAGCGCCGCTGTCTCTTCCATTGCTCCCCACTGCTATTGAACAGACCATCTAGACACAAGTATGAAGAGGTTCTTTACCCACTGTTTTCTGTATACATCAGAAGAATAAACGTCAAGACTTTTACACCTGTGGTTCCTGAGTAAACTCTCTCAGCCATCGCACTGTGTGGCCGGTCCACAAAGTTCTCTGCTTGCGACACGATGGCTTCTTTCACCATCTTGTATCCGCAGACAAACACCATGTTGTCGCCACCAAAACGGACACTGAAGACATTCCCATACTGTTTAGCCAACTGTGAACAATATGACAAACAACATCTTGATCAGCACAATGCAGTAGTACATCAAGCAGTAAAGGTAAAACACTGCTCTTGGAAGCTTGAAATGTCCTTTTGAAATATTGTGAAACTACTTGACGTACCACATTTTGAGACATTATTGTTACACTGGAGCAATAATAACTTAATCTGATGTAGTTATTGCTGCATTGCTAAGTGTTGAAAAAAGTAAAAAATTCTGAAAATCTCTTTCAAAACTATTTTTATTTTTTTGACGGAGTGCTGGCACCTATTAGTCAGCAGTGACTTCGGCCACCACAGCACAACATTGACCAAAAATAGTATAAACGATAAAAACATAAGCTGCCATTAAAAAACCATGGTATGCCACTAACTAACTAACTAACTAACTAAATAAATAAATAAATAAATAAATAAATAAATAAATAAATAAATAAATAAATAAATAAATAAATAAATTTAAATCTGTAAGTAACAGAGAAAGAGTTTTTTTTTTTTTGTTTTTTTTTTTTGGTCTGACTGGTGCAGTAGACAGGGCCGGCCCGGGCTTCGGAGGCGCCCTAGGCGAGCCCGAGACGAGTGCCCCTTGGGAGCGTGTTTTTCGAGCGGTCCCGAGAGTTGTTGAGCGGGGGGGAGCCGGAGCCGGCGCTGGCAGTAGAGCTGTAATGGTGGGTGTGCCCCCCTCACTGTCCATGAAATTTTCACTTGAAATTGTATCATGAAAAATGTAACGAAATCTAATCCCAAGATTAAGAAAGAGTGCAGCTGTAGCCTTCATTTTATCACTGGACAGAATACCAGAGTATTCAATCTTTCATATGTTAACTGAACAATACTGTGAAAATGAAAGGAATATGTACCTTGGTAAAATAAACATGTGGATGTTTGCTGTCCATGCTCAGGAGGTTCCCCACAATGGGAAGAGCCAGAGGTCCAGGAGGGTAGTTGTGTGGCTTCCTGTTTTTCAGGTAATCTGTGATCAGCAGGAAAAGCACAGCAAACAGCAGCAAGCTTTTCAGGTCAAAACTCAGCAAGAAGCTATAAAGCCACATGATTGAAGAAATCAAAACAAAAAGAAGCTTCAAAAAAGAGGTTTCTGCTTCTTCGATGTGACTCTCAGGAGCAGGCTGACTGATGAGTCAAGCTCTTCGTAGTCCACAGAGTCCACGCTTTCACACAGGTGTTTATATTACTGATGTCAAGCCACACCCCTGTTCCCTCGGTCAATAAAGTCTCAAAGCAATCACATTACTGGCTTTTATATGATACTGGTTAAACAACATGTATCTTATCAATAACAACTTCAGACTCAAGAAAGGTCTTTTATGAGAACTCATGACATCTTTATTATCCACTTTATTAGTAACATAAAATCAGTGCTTTATCACAGATATAGGACAACAGTCACTGTCTTGGAGGTATTGTCCAGTTGCTGAAAATTACCATTAGATTGCAGTTATCGAACACCCCTGTCCCACTGAAACTAGCGGGTGGCCCCTTGTTTACAATCGGCAGTTGACTCCTTTCCCACTGCCTGCAGACCCAGGTCTAATTGCCTGCAGGTGAGCTACGTGGCTGCATTTTTCCCACGGTGATGATGTTCCACGTTGATGACATCATCAGCATGACGGAACACAGCGAGCTCAACAATGTAGAGGAGCACACACCCCGTTACCTGCCGATGAATCTCCTCTTCCCCATGGATCAAGAGAAGCTCTCTGATCCCGCTATCTCACCAATGCTGGGTCATCTTGATGAGGGATATCTCAGGCTGTGTCCAAAAACAACAAGCATGCTATCATAGGCAGGCTACGTCGTTGTCATCATGTAAATCACCGCTTCGACCCTGGTCTGCCTTTCCCACTGAAGCCGATCAGAGGCGAACCAATTAAAACCCGGGTTGCTTTCAGGGTCAATGGACCCGCTTTGAGACACCCCTTTCCCACTGCCATGAGGAAACGATTATTGGTGGGTTCAAACGGGTTTTTTGGCCTGTGGGAAAGGGGTATAACTCTGAAAAACTATTTTAGAGCAGTGAGGAGTTACTTTTCTTTCTATTTAAATCAGTATGCCAATTTGATTTGGTATTGTACAGTTAAAAGTAAGTTTTTTTTTTAACTGAAAATCAGCAAGCAATTATTAAAATGTGAATACTAAATGAGTTTCTTTTCCAGTTGCTAAACAACACGTTCTTACAGTTATAGTAACTAGTTACTGCTTTAAATAGTAGTTGTGTTACTTCAATAGTTGCTGAAAATGTGTATGCTATTTTACCACCACAACTAAAGTTATTTGCTGCTACTGTAAGAAGTAAAAGAGTTGTTTCACTAATTGCTTAATATGAAACATAAGTAGTTTCTTGGCAAAATCTCTTGTTCTCTTTTTCATTCATTGCTGCAGCATTGGTGTTACTGTCACATGAACTGAACTGTCAGCAATTTGTCGGTCAGTTCACTCTTACATTCAGCTGAAGATATTTCAATTTGTTGGAATTAAATTAAAGTTTGTTTGACTTGATCCCACATGGTGCTGTGCAGCAAGCCTTTTCAGACTGCAGATGTTCATAGAATGAGGCCAGAGTGTAACGTGAGGCCCTGTGCACAGTGCGTCACCTTTGTGTCTGTAAGGGCGGCCCTGCTGGCAACAGAACAAGCAGCTCTGCACTTTGACACACTATGAGGTGTGTCACATAATGCATCTATCCAGTTGTATTCATCAACCATAAAAATGATCACATGCTTACTGTGTAAAGTCAACCAAACCAATGATGCATGACAACAAAAGTTTGTGTATGCAACAGCAGTGCAGTTGAAGCATTTAAAAGCACTTTAATTTTGAAAAAGCAGTCATGACAGTGGTGGTCAAATGTTTCATATAATGAGTGCAGGAGTCTGGTGGATGACTTTGTTGTGTGGTGCAGGGGAAGCCACCTTCCGCTGATTGCCTCAAACACCAAGGAATTTGTCATTTACTTTAGGATATCTGGATTATGCCCACAACCAGAGGTGGCCAGAAAGTACTTTCCCATGCCATGTTTTTGTTGTGCCCAGTCAGTTAACAAAGGGCTGGGCTGATTTGAATCACCTGCAACAAACAGTTCTGGGCCCAGGTGATCACAATCAGCCCAGCTCTTCGAGAACTGACGGGGTACATGGAAAACATGGCATGGGAAAGTATTTTCTGGCCACCTCTTCCCACAACCAGCTCTGACTGAGTTGCATGAGGTCCCTCTTTGTCTCCTCTCTGAGGAGACAAGTCCTCACAGAAAACATGACTCCGGGTCATGTCTTAGCTGGATCTTTCACATTAATATTTCCATTAATGCGTCCCCAACACTCGTGAGTGAGTGTTGGTATCTCCAGAACATGTGGGTATGTTTACACTTTAGCAGAACATCTTATAAACTTGGTGGACTTGTCCCAGGAACAAGTGTCACAATGAACTGGCTATCCAGGCTGAGCTGACCTTCCACACCCTCATGAGGGACCTCACATTGGAGAGACTCCGACAACATGTCTGCCTCGCCTCGCCGCAAACAATCGGCAAGGCAATGCGAGAAGCCGAGCGGGCGGAACGCACGCTCACGTCCTGACTGGCTGGTTCTCCCAAGACTCCTGCTCCTAAGCCACACGTCAGAATGGCTGAGTGCGGGCCTGAAGAAGAGAGATAGGAGACCAAGCCGCCTACTTTGCTGCGCTGCCGCTGCACTACCGGCAGGTACTCCCGGTGCCAGGAGCCTGGCCACTTCGCGCGAAACTGCCCCGAGAGACCAAGTGCCGGGAAACGAGAAGGGGGTGGCGCCGTGAGGGGACAGGCACTTCAGATCTCCCTCCCTCATCAAGGACAATGCACGCTAGTGGGACAATGTGGCCATGCTTAAGGGCCGTATCTGTCCTGCCACATCTACAATCAGTACTGCCACAAACTGGTAGACACCGGGTCTACCATCTTGTTAGTGCACCCTGGTCCCCTCCTCGGCACGATGGGCTGTCCCTCCGCAGCCTGGGCCACTACTGATGACAAGCTGATGACGGTGTAGGAGCCAATTTATGATTTCTTTCATTCACCACCAGGGGGAGCGGTATAAGGGCATAAATAAGGCACTCAGGTGATTGGGTGCAGGTGTGCATAGAGGGACAGGAAACAGTTTTTCAGTTAAAATGTACAGCCCTTTTCCTTTAGGGCCTGTACACTTTGAGTTCCGGAGGGTGCAGAGGGAGAATCGTATTCGACACGTGTCCAAGCGGTGTGTGGAGGGTGTTCGTGCTGTATGGATCATGGAATTATTGACACATGGAAAATAAATGGGTCACAGCACCCGAACGTGGAGAGAGTGTGGACCCTTTGATTGAAGTGCCGTGCGGGCACGCGTCCAAAACGATTCTCCCTCTACACCCTCCGGAACTCAAAGTGTACAGGCCAGGAAAAGGGCTGTACAGACGGTTCTGGCGAAAAGATCGGCATGGGTGGGATGAAGCCTCTGGCTGTCTGTGTGGGTGACCAAGAGGTGAGACACGAGTTCTGGCTTGCTAACATCCAGGTGCTGTGCATTATTGGGCTGGACCTGCTGAACCGCCAGAGGATGCGAATCAACATCGCCAAAGGAAACATCATCCTGGGGTTCCGCATCTTCAAGTTGTGGCAAAGCCAGGCAACGCACTGCACGGGAGAGTGTGAGGTAGACTTCGCCGCCGCTGAGTGTGAGGTTCACTCCACCGTCGTTGAGTGTGAGGTTCACTCCACCGTCGTTGAGTGTGAGGTGAACTCCGCCGACGCTGAGCGTGAGGTTAACTCCGCCATCGTTATGCGTGAGGTTCACTCCGCCGCTAAAGAGCAAACACTGTGCTCAACTACATCCGCAGATCAAGAGCAGCGCTCTGCCGAGACCACACCCCCTTCAGCCTCTCTGCACCAAGACTACCCACGCCGGACAGCCCCCTCCCTGCTACTAGCCGATTCCTCTGCCAAGGCCATTGAGGCGAGTGAAGACCTGCGGTGAAGAAGCAGCGCAGGGTTAACTCCACGCCAGCAACAACAGCTAGAGGTGCTCCTACAGGAGCATAAAGACATCTTCGCGGCCACTGTTTACAACTGCCAGCAGACATCCCTGGTCCAACATCACACAGAGACAGGAGATGCGCTGCCCAATCGTCTACGCTCCCACCGGCTTGCGTTCACCAAGTGGCAAGCGGCGGAGGAGATGATCCGCGAGGTGCTGGATGCCGGAGTGACTGAGCCCTCTGACAGCCCCTGGGCCGTGCCGGTCATGCCGATGAAAAGAAAAGGAGGTAGCTGGCGGTTCTGCATAGATTACCACCGATTAAACAGCGTGATGAAGAAGGACTCTTACCCATTGCCCTAGATTGATGATGCCCTCGACTACATCTCCAGTTCCAGCTGGTTCAGCTTCCTTGATCTCCGCAGCGGCTACTGGCAGGTGGAGTTGGCCCCAGAAGCAAGACACAAGACCACCTTCACCTTCGGCCAGGGGCTGTGGCATTCCAGGTCATGCCATTCGGGTTCTGCAATGCACTGGCAACTTTAGAGCTGCTGATGGAGAGGGTGTTGGCCGCTGTTCCCCGGTAGTGGTGTGCGGTGTACCTCAACGACCTGCTTGTACACACCGACAGCTTCGACGGGACCTTCGCCAACCTGATGGAGGTCTTCGAGCACATCCGCCGGGCCGGGCTGAGACTTCATTCAGGGAAGTGCCGCCTGCTGAGCCACGAGACAGAGTTCCTGGGGCACGTTGTCAGCGCTTGGGGCGTGGCCACCAACCCTGACAAGGTGGCTGCGGTCTGGGACTGGCCAAAGGATAGGCCGACTAACGTCAGTGAGCTCCGAAGCTTCCTGGGGCTGGCATCCTACTACCGACGCTTCGTGAGACTTTGCCACCATCCTGGCGTATCCCTCGCCGCAGCAACCATTCATCGTGGATACTGATGCCAGCAATAACGGTGTGGGGGCGGTGTTGTCTCAGGGAGAGGGGGAGGCTAAGAGAGTCATGGCCTACTACAGCAGAGTGCTGAGCCATTCAAAGAGGAACTTCTGCATCACCCATCAAGAGCTACTGGCTGTTGTGCAGGCTCTGCACCAGTTTCAGCTGTACCTCCTGGGCTGTCGATTCATCCCTCACACTGATCAAGCCTCACTGACCTGGCTGATGAGCTTCAAAGAACCAGAGGGCCACGTGGCTCGTTGGATCAAGATCCTCTAAGAATCTGACTTCGAGATCCGGCAACAGGTGTGGTGGCAGCACAGCAACGCTGAAGCGCTGTCCTGGCATCCCTGCAGCTGAGTGCCACTACTGCCAGCGGCAGGAGGACCGGGGTCTCGAGGTCCAGAGCATGGTATTTGTGAGTATCTCCAACGGTCTCTCATTGTCTTCTGCTGAGTTGCAGGATCACCAGGCTGCTGACGATATGCTGGTCTTGCTCCAGAGCGAGCTGGAGGTGAGGCAGCGGCCAAAGCAGTCTGAGGTGTATGCATATGCGCCCAAGGTGAAGGCCTACCACTCCTAATGGGCCAACATTGAATCACGTGGGGGTCTGCTTTACCGGAAATGGCAGGGGACTCCATAATGCACACAGTCCACGGCTCGGTGGGGGCTACAGGGCTTCCAAGACCCTGCACAGACTACAAGCCAGATTCTACTGGCTGGGCTTCTGGAGGGATGTGGAAATCCACATGCACTGCTGCGATGTCTGCGCCGCTCAGAAGGGGCTGTGCCAGCGGTCCCACACAGCGCTGCAGCGGTACCTAGTGGGGGCCCCGATGAAGCGCATCGGGGTGGACATCCTGGGGCTGTTTCCTGTCACTGAATCCGGGAATTGGACGTCCTTGTGGCCATGGACTACTTTACAAAGTGGCCAGAGACGTATGTGATTCCCAACCAGAGTGCCTCAATGATGGCGGAGAGGCTCATCGAAGAGATGTTCGCCTGGTTCTGAGTCCCCGTGGAGTTCCACAGCGACCAGGGGTGGAACTTTCAGTCCCAGGTCTTCGCCAAGGTCTGCAGGTGGCTGGAGGTGAGCAAAACACGGACGACGCAGCTGCTTCCTCAGAGTGACGGGCTGATGGAGCAGTTTAACAGCACCCTGGCCGCCCAGCTTGCCATCCTCACCAGCTACCATCAACGGGATTGGGACCGCCATCTGCCCCTGGTCCTGTGGTCGTACCACGGTGCAGGAGTATAGTCAATGCATGGCTGCACTGTGGGTGCAGCCATGCATTGACTATACTCCTCCAGAGTTGGAATATTTTGAAAGACCAAAGGAGCACCTGCTGGCGCACGACTTCATCAGTCCAGTCCAGGCGAATGCTGGGGTGAGGTAAAAATGAGCCTACGACTCACGGTATTTGGGGCAGCCTTTTGCACCAGGCCAGAAGCTGTGGGTATACTGCCCAGTGTGGAAAAAGGGACTGTCACCCAAATTCTCCACCCACTGTCAGGGCCCTGCGGAGGTGGTCCCCCGCCTCTCCAATGTGGTGTACCGGATCAGGATGCCCGATCGTGGGTGCCTGGTGGTCCTCCACCAGGACAAGCTCTCTCTTACTGGCCCCTGGCTCCGCTGGAAGAGGGGGCACTGAGGAGGACCGGACTGAGACTGTTGGCGCAGATCCCTGGCTGGAACTTCACGCCGCTAGAAGCAGCCTGGACATTTGGACTTTTTTTGTTCTTGGTTGTGGGGTTTTGGGGATGTTTAAACACCTTAGGTGGGGGCTATGCAGTGACCCGGGGGTCTCTGTTGTGCTCCCCATGCCCCGGGGGATGCTGGGAGGATTGTTATGGGCTGTCAGGGCCGTTTTGGGGGGGTAATTTGTGTCGTGTTGCCTCCTTTCATTATTAGTTTTGGTTATTGTCTCGTTGTTGTGTGCTATTGCCATATTTGTGTAATTTTATGTTTATTGATGGTCAGACCGTGAGCAGAGGGAGTCGCTGGGACCTGCAAGCCACCATTTTGTGTGTAATTACCTGGTGTGCTTTTCAAAACAAAAGCCCGGTTGACAGAGAGAAGTTGTCTGTTATTTCTCCTGCTTGAAGTGACTGCTTGACGCTACAATATGAGTGTGTTTTATATGTTTTTGTACATAGGTGATCATAAGGCTGTACCCCTACATGCATGTTATAATGTGACACCCCGTTTAAATCTGGTGTTCCCGCCTCTTTGCTCTCTCCTTATGTTTCTGATCTCCATGGGAGAGCTAAGTGATCTTGCAGTCAGGGGTAAATTTCTGTTTTAGCAAGTTGTACTTTTTACCTGCAGTAAAGTGTGTTGAAACATGTCTGTACCATTAATTTGTGTAGGGGAATGTTTATGTGGAGTCAAGTGACTGGAGGATTTTAATTATTCCCAACTGTTCAGGTATGCTGTGATCTATCTTAATATTGATGACGTCCGCGCTCGTTTGCTTCTCATATCCACAGGAGAGGGGGATGTTTATGTGGAGCCAAGTGACCAGAGGTTTTTGTTCTCCGGTCACTTGGAGAACATCCATCCATCCATCCATCCATTCTCTACCGCTTATCCGGGGCCGGGTCGTGGGGGCAGCAGTCTCAGCAGGGATGCCCAGACTTCCCTGTCCCCAGACACTTCCTCCAGCTCCTCTGGGAGGATCCCAAGGCGTTCCCAGGCCAGCCGAGAGACATGGTCTCTCCAGCGTGTCCTGGGTCTTCCCCGGGGTCTCCTCCCGGTGGGACATGCCCGGAACACCACCCTAGGGAGGCGTCAAGGAGGCATCCTAACCAGATGCCCGAGCCACCTCAGCTGGCCCCTCTGGATGCGGAGGAGTAGTGGCTCTACTCCGAGCTCCTCCCTGGTGACTGAGCTCCTCACCCTATCTCTAAGGGAGTGCCCAGTCACCCTACGGGGGAAGCTCATTTCAGCCGCTTGTATCCGGGATCTTGTCCTTTCGGTTATGACCCAAAGCTCATGAACATAGGTGAGAGTGGGAATGTAGATTGACCGGTAAATCGAGAGCTTCGCCTTTCGGCTCAGCTCCCTCTTCACCACAACGGACCGATACAACGACCGCATCACTGCAGCCATCACAAGCCCCTGCACCGATCCGCCTGTCAATCTCACGCTCCATCCGTCCCTCACTCGTGAACAAGACCCCAAGATACTTAAACTCCTCCACTTGGGCCAGAGTCTCTCCACCGACCTGGAGGGGGCAAGCCACCTCCTTCCGGTCGAGGACCATGGCCTCGGATTTGGAGGTGCTGATCCTCATCCCTGTCGCTTCACACTCGGCTGCGAACCGCCGCAGTGCATGCTGTAAGTCCGGGTTCAATAAAGCCAACAGGACAACATCATCTGCAAAAAGCAGAGATGAAATCCTGTAGTTCCCGAACCAGACCCCTTCCGGCCCCTGGCTGCACCTAGAAATTCTGTCCATAAAGTTTATAAGGCGTGATAAGGCGTCTTCTCCTGTTTACTTGGAGAACAAAAAACCCCCAAAACAAAACAAAAACAAGTTTCTGTGATGGTTCAACAAATTATTTATTAAATATTCATCATGTTCCCAAGGTTTGTTGATAATCTTATGTCAGAGTTGTCAGTTAAAATACAGCACTACTATAATCTTACAGACATAATTATAGACGAGATTAGAGCTCTCCTTGGTTTGTTTAGAAGTGCATTAATTAGATGTTCTGACATTTAGCGAATCTTGGCGCTAACTTTGAAAGGGAGAGGTACGCGTGTGGTTCCAGTAATCCCTTCTGTACTCAGTTCAACTCCATCAGGAACAGAGAAAGAGAATTTCTGCAGTAATCCCACCAAAAACAGGAACAGCTCCATCTTGGCAAGGCTCTCTCCAAGGCACACCCGTTTCCCTGAAACAGTCACAAATACACATAGACAGTCAGGCTTAATAGCCAGGGATTACTAAGCATAGACCTCACAGATAGAATTTGAAATTATACAAAAATTGATTTCTTCAGTTCAGTAGTAAACATCTTATGTTATAGTGACCAAACACACCATACAGGCCCAGCAATATGAATTCATACAAATGTCACGCTTTCATTGTTTTTCAGGGAACAATCAAGAGTGTATTTAATTTGTATGTATTTGACTGGCACTTTCAACAGAATCTTGTTTCTTTCTGTTGAGTGATCCTCACAGTTTTCTTCTTTGTTCACAAACAAGGAGGACATGTCAAAGCAGCCCAAACTGTACTGTATTACAAGTTTTTCTCTTCATAGGAACCTTAAAAGATATTGTGATATAGTGACGTTTGACAAGTTTGGCATTACTTCGATCAGACATTTTTAACATAATTTTGTACAATTTATTTCAAAAAAGAGATTATTTTACTCATTCTAAAGCACATCAATTAACCTCTCAGAAGTCTATCAGAGTTTCAATCTCTGGTTATCGAGCTAGATTTGTTGTACAAATGAATTTTCAGTCCATCAAGGTACAGTCAGTATTATCTGGAAGTATCTGGACAAATAATTTTCATACCACAAAAAACAGGCAACCTGATTAAACTTCATCTAAACATTTTTGATGAGGAAAGATTTTTTTAAAGACATCTGTGCAATTGCACTGTAGCTCTGAAAAAGGTAACACTTCAGTTTGGAAGAGCAGATATTTGTGCTCAAATAAAGACAGCCAAGTAAAAAGTTGTCTGATAATTATTTAAGTACATAAACCTGAAAATACAGAAACAGAGTACAAAGTGTGGTGGTGCTGTTAGTGTACTGTACCTGCAGAGAAAGGCAGAAATGCTTCTGGTTTGACAAACTTGCCCTCAGCATTCAGGAAGTGCCCGGGGTTGAAGGTGTCCGGAGTCTCCCATTGAGTCTCATCAAACAGCACCGAGGTCAACATGGGCATCAGGGACGTACCCTGGAAAAAGAAAAACACACATGATGACAAGCAACTACCACATTCAGCTAAACACTCACTTAGCTGTAGACTGAAAGTACCTTTGGTATGTAGTAACCGCCAAGTGTGGTGTCCTGAGCTGCTCTCCTAAACACATTCAAAGGGACGATGTTTCCTATTCTCTGGATCTCGTGGATGACCGCGTCAGTGTAGGGCATGTTGGGTCTGTCCGCCATGGTCGGATGTCTGGTCTGCCCGATCACCCGATCGATCTCCTCCTGGACTTTCACTGAAGAGAGTTAAATGATTTTCTTAACACTGAGAGCTACTTCATGAGTACAGAGTTGGAATAAAGTCTACTTGCAACAAAATCCCACAATAATTACAGTGACATGTATGGAGTGGCTCAGGAAGGGTTCAAAGCATCATTACAATAATTTACCATGATAGGAAAAAACATCAGTTAACTTTGTCTCTTGGTGTGAGCAGAACTTTCTGCCACCCGGTGTGAGAGAGATGGTGAACTTGTTGGAGGAATGGGGGCCTGGGGTGGACACAGTTAGGACATTGTGGAGGAGGTGGTCATAGACTAGAGTGAGTGACACCTCAGCAAACTCATCAAGAAGGCCAGTGATGTTGTGCAGATGGAGATGGACTCTGTGCAGGTGATCTCAGAGAGAAGGATCTGTTTCAAAATGAGGTTCTTCCTGAATAATGTCTCTCAGTTCCCGCATGATGTCTGGTCAACAACAGAAGCACCTTCTGCAACAAACTCCTATGGCCAAAATGCTTTGCAGGGCACCACAGGAGATTCTTCATTCCTGCTGCCATCAGAACCGGTAACTCCTTGTGTATTTTACTATCAGACTCACATACATGCACATATTTATTCAGTCTTAAGCTTTGTACATAATATTTTCTTATATATTGTTATTTCTTCGATAATTTAATATTCTTTTGTGTTGTACTGTCTCTTCTGTGTGGAGCACCAAAAATAACTTTGTCCCAAGTATTAATCAAATATTCCAGTCTCTTCTATTCAATTCAATTCTATATTGATAAAAACCTCAGATGGAATAATACATTTTAGCAGAGAGATTATCTTTGTAGTTTTCTCAGTGATAAACTGTTAACTATTTTATCACTGTTATAAAATTCAAAGATTATTGTGTTGAGTGAAGTGATTATGGGTAAACCTTCATGATAAAAATGTATCGCCATTTGATAAGTAAATTAAATCCACTTCCCTCTGCACAGTTCAGCCTGCACCAAGAGAGTCAGTTCATGTTATTCTTTATCTTTTCTGACTCTCTTTGTGGCATGCCACCCACCCTGGACATCAGGGTTCCTGATGAGGTAAACCAAAGCCCATAGCAAAGTAGTGGCAGTTGTTTCTGTTCCAGCCAGGAAGAGATCCAGAGAGCACAGAGTCAGGTTGGCTTCAGAAAAACCCTGGTCAGACTGTTTGTGCTAATAAAAAAAAAACATGCAGAGAAGGAACATTGGTTAATGTAGTGAATGAACTGGCAGCTTGAAAGGACAGAAGAAAACTGTGGAGTGCAATGTGTGCTAAAAATGTTTTTGTCTTACATTCTTCATCTCAATGATGAAAGCATCAATGTAGTCCCTGGGATTGCTGTGGTCCAGGTCCTGCTTGTGCCTCTTCACCTCCTCACCGATAAAGTTCAGGAGATTTCTAAAGTGGCTGAAAACTGTGTTGTGAGGACCTGGCAGGTGTTTCATCAGTCCAGGTAATGAATCATAGAGCTGAAAGAAAAAAAAAAAAAAATGAGAAAAACATGTGACTGTCACTAATTTGGAGGGACATTGTGAACATACCAGACCCCAGATGCTGCCGTCAAGCTGAACAGCCTCTGATAAATACTTCAGCATGAGCTGGAAATTGTGGTCAGAGTAGTCAAACCTTTTCCCCATCACCAACTGGCAAATAATGTTGGACACAGCGTTGTTAAAGAGGCCTGCTGGTGCGAAAAGTCCTCCTGAAGAAGAAGAACCACGGTTTGAGAAACCTGCAATGATGTACCTTCTTGTACAGGAGTAAGAGCTGATCATGTGCTCAATGTAAAATACCTTTCTCCTTCTCAATCTCTTCCTGCAGGACTCGCAGCTCCTCGCAGATGCACTGCTCCATGCTGTTTTTGCCCAGGCCGAAGGAGCGCAGGGTAGACAAGGCAAAGCGTCGTTGTCTCTTCCATTGCTCCCCATTGCTCATGAACAAACCATCTAGACACAAGCATGAAGAGGTTCATTACCCACTGTTTTCTGTATACATCAGAAGAATAAACGTCAAGATGTTTACACCTGTGGTTCCTGAGTAAATTCTCTCAGCCAGTGCACTGTATGGCCGGTCCACAAAGTTCTCTGCTTGAGACACGATGGCTTCTTTCACCATCTTGTATCCGCAGACAAACACCATGTTTTCACCACCAAAACGGACACTGAACACATTCCCATACTGTTTAGCCAACTGTGAACAATATGACAAACAACATCTTGATCAGCACAATGCAGTAAGTCGTCCATCAAGTAGTAAAGGTGAAAAATGGCTCTCACAAGCTCAACATGCACTGTTAAAATGTTGCAATAATAATGGTCTTATTCCATTATCGCCACACTGTCAAAAAGTAAAAAAAAAAAAAAAAAAATCATTATTTATTGACATTTGTTTAGCTCTGAAAATCTCTTTCAAAACTATTTTCTATTTTTCAACAGAGTGCTGGCTCACATTAGTCAACTGGAACCTCGGCTACCACAGCACAACTCTAACCAAAAATACTGTAAACGATAAAAACAAAAACTGCTATTAAAAAAGTATGGTATGCCCAAATCTACCTAACTAAGAACCAGAACAAATAGTTTTTGATGGTCTGGTGCAGTAGAGCTGTAATGGTGGGTGTATCCCCCTCACTGTCATACAAGATTCCTCTTTTAATTGCATTATGAAAAATGTGACGAAAACAAATCCCCAGATGAATTCATTCAGGAATTGCAGGACTTCACCTAATATGCCCCTGACCTGCAATTCAGGACATAAACTGAATAAAAACATTACACTGCAATGAAATAGCATGTATATTGTTGTGCACCACAGCTGAATTGCTTACTGACTACACTGAATGGGCAGATGTTGAAGAGAATAGTGTATTCAGGAGAGCTCGTTCATTATAATATCCATGTTTACAGTAGAAAACCCACTAGTCATATGCACCATCTTTAAAAACCAAAACATTTATGAACAAATAAATAGCTTATTGAATACTTAATGGATGCAGTTTGAATATTAAAAAAGAGTGCAGTGGTAGTCTTCATTTTATCACTGGACAGAATAAGCTGCCATTCGACCGACCTTAAACGTCGAAATTTAGTTGAAATAATGTCAATTGATGAAAAACATTAATTCAAAATCAAAATGTTGACACTAAATGGTTGATGTTGTGTCATTAACTCACTGTGGATTCAACATGAAATATCAACATTTTTTAGATGTATATCTAATCATCAGTATTTTTACAATCACGACTTTTAGAAATTTTGCTTGAAATATGTCAGTGTAAAAACGTTGTTTCAACATCCAAACAATGTTGATCAATTTACCATTGAAAGAGTGTTTATGTGAATGTTATCCCCGCCTTGTATTTCTTTTTCTTTGAGTCTGTTTTCATTGTCTAGTAAAAATAGAATCATGTCTAATAAAAGCGTCACCCAAAGGTTAAACTGAGTACATAAATTGATCAAATTCTGAACTTGGGTGAAACACAAAACAAACATTTTAAAAAGCACCACTTTGTTTTGGGTGTGTTGCACTGCATTTCAGGACAAATAGTTTTCTGCAAACAGGTGTTCATCCTTCCATTTACATTTTATAATTTCAGTTAAATAGTTCCTTTGGTGCGAAGTAGATCATACGTTCAAATCCTGTGTTTCACCAATTCCTTGATGACATGCTGAAACGACAACTAGAATGTTCCTGAACTTCAGACTGCAAATCCAGTGGCTAGATTGAGTATTTACATTGGTGGTCAAAGTGATTTATAATTTTCTGCACTTTTGTTGCTATACTGCTCAGTTTAACTAAAACCAACATTGATTCATGGTTGAAAACAAAACATGACGTTGAAATGATGTGATTTCAACGTTGATCAGATTTGCACAATCAAAACAAAATTCCACAGTTATTGATACCTGACCTTAATTCAACAGTGACTCAACGCTAAAATGCCAGCTGGGAGAGCATTCAATCTTTGACATGCTAACTGAACAATACTGTGAAATTAAAATAAATATGTACCTTGGTAAAATAAACATGTGGATGTTTGTTGTCCATGCTCAGTATGTTCCCCACAATGGGAAGAGCCAGAGGTCCAGGAGGGTAGTTGTGTGGCTTCCTGTTTTTCAGGTAATCTGTGATCAGCAGGAAAAGCACAGCAAACAGCAGCAAGCTTTTTAGGTCAAAACTGAGGAAGAAGCTATAAAGCCACATGATTGAAGAAATCCAAACAAAAAGAAGCTTCAAAAAACAGGTTTCTGCTTCTTCGATGTGACTCTCAGGAGCAGGCTGACTGATGAGTCAAGCTCTTCGTAGTCCACATAGTCCACGCTTTCACACAGGTGTTTATATTACAGGTGTCAAGCCACACCCCTGTTCCCTAGGTCAATAAAGTCTCAAAGCTTACTGGCTTTTATATGATACTGGTTAAACAACACATATCTTATCAATAACAACTTGAGACTTAAGAAGGGTCATTTATGAGAACTCGTGACATCTTTATCATCCACTTTATTAGTAACTTAGAATCAATGCTTTATTACAGATAGGACATCATGAGTCACTGCTTCAAGTCTTGGAGGTATTGTCCAGTTGCTGAAAAATTTGCATTAGATTGCAATTATCTAACTCTGAAAAGCTATTTTAGAGAAATTAAGTTGTTTTACTTCTGTTGTGTAACCCTGCTGAAATGTCAAGATACATTTAAAATAAATCGTTCATGGTTGATTTAAAAACATAATGTTAAGAGGCTGTTAAAAATATATTTTTTTTATTTTGTTTAAAGAATGGTTAAATTCATATTAAATTGTATTTGTAAAGGGGGAATGTTTTATTTCACGATGCAAAAACAAAAAAGAGAAACATAATTTTACTTTAAACTCAGAATGATTTTGTTTGAACCGGGTTGTTTTGATCATGTGACCTGACGACGGAGTGAGACGAGGTGCTGCACACGGGCTCACACTGGATGCGTTCCGGCTCCAGTCCGGCTCTGGTTCGGGCACCACAACTTACTAGTAGTACTCATTAAGAAGGTAGTGCTCATTAAAAGCAATGCTGTGGCTCGCACCAGCCGATCTGGCTCCGGTCTGGCTCCGGAGCCCGTCTGGCAGTTCAAAGACTTTCCACAAGGATCCTTTTGTTGTCAGGAAAAAAAGGATCTTTGTGGAAAGTTTCTGGAGCTCCAGAATGGTGCCAGAGCTGGACAGCAGCCGGACCGCATCCAGTGTGCATCAGGGGTGAGCCCGGCATTTTTTTCGGACACCGGAGCCCGGCCACGTCAATGTAATCACAAGCAAGTTGGGTGCTGGAAGGAAAGTAGATACGTGTTCCAAAATAAGTTATTTCAAAATAAAATCTGTGTCATGTTTTTGCCTTAAAGGGATACTTCAACATTTTGACAAATTGGCCCATTTAGCGCAATTCCTTAGTCATTTCGAACAGCATACTTCATGCTGTGCTGATTATAACGTGTCCACCAAAGTGTTTTGGGGTTGTTGGATTTTGTATTTGATGAGTTTGACGAGGGGAACCAAAAATACCATTCACTTCCATTGTGTCCGTCCCGAAAACCTTCCCCGACTCACCTCTGAATAAACAACAGCTCACCCTCACAAAAAAAGTAAGTATGCTGTTCAAAATGACTAAGGAATTGCGCTAAATGGGCCAATTTGCCAAAATGTTGAAGTATCCCTTTAAGACTGCTTCCCATGTGGTTAGTGAAGATGTTGTCAATCACTGTTGCACTATCAGCAGTTATTCTAGTAGGTTTGATTATCAGTGGATATAACCCCATACTAGAAATGGTCTCTATAAATTCATCAGTCATTTTGTCTTTTTTTTCTTTGGACAGGTCAACGTTGAAATCATCACACACAAACACGATCTTACTTGTTGTAGAAAACAAACTCTCTAAACTGTTCCTGAAAATATCCATATCTGAATTGGGTGCACAGTACACAAAGCTTTTCTGTTTTTCTAAATGTATTTCTACAGTCAAACATTCCATAACATCAGAAATAGTTAGTGTCATATCTTCTCGTACCTTATATTTGAGATGTTTATCAATGTACAATGCAACACCTCCTCCTTTTTTGTTTGTTCTGTTTGGAAAATTTGGCTCATATCCATCAAGAGGAAAATCAGTTCCTTTTTCTGCAGTGATCCAAGTTTCTGAAACTGCTATTACACTGACGTGTCCTTTTAGCTCATTTAAATAACTTTTAATGTGTTGGTAATTTGCATACAAACGTCTTGCATTAAAATGGAATATTGACAGACCATTTTCTTTAGCAAATGAACTTTTAAACTGATTGTCTGTATAGTAGCAACATTTGTTGCTTAACTGATCCAAAAAATTCAGATCAGGATCAATGTCATCATGCGTGTTCATTTTAATGTGTGTTCAGTGGATTATGACCTGTGGTTACCTGAGGGTGGCGCTGGCGCTTACTGATATTTGTCCAATTCCTCAATGTTTCTGATGACGTGCACTTTAGCACCTTCAGGAGCTCCATTTAGTTTAATAAAGACTTTGCAGTCTGCAGTCCATGTTGATTGAATTTTTCTTTGTCTTCTCAAGATTCGTGCTCTTCTGGCAATGTCTGTGTTTTTCTTTGTGAGTTGCTCGTTCACATAGACATTGGTTCCTTTGAGCATTTTTCCTTGTTTGAGCAACGCATTTTTGGACTTCCTGTTGACAAAGCAGATTATGATCGCCAGTTTTACATCATCTCTTCTTCTGGAAAGGGCGCTTTTTTTCTGGACCGCCGCGTGGGCGTCTACCTGGGGGAACGGCTTGGGTCTGGGCTCTGTGATGGCCGTCGGCTGCCTGGGCCCTGAGGGCCTCTCTGGCCTGCTTCTGGCCTTCTCGGGTAAATTCTTAACAATTCCGATCCCTACACCCTATTGAACTCTCTGAGTTATCTTCAATTGTGGCCTCATCTGAACCAGTGGTTCTGAACCTTTTTTCAATGATATACCCCCTGTGAACTAGGGCATTAAAGGGATAGTTCGGGATTTTTGACATAAATCTGTATGGCATCCCCGTCAGCAGTAGTGTTCATTCACACAGACTTACCCCTGACAGCGTCCAGTGAGCAGAGATCCTGTCCAGTTTAGGTCCAGAGGAAAGTTTTCTCTGGCAAGTTTCCTGGGGTCCCGAAAGTAAAGCGTTTTTCTTCTCAAACCAATATGTGTGCAAAAGAGTGATATATTTGCATCACAAAACCGTTGTCGACAAAAAAGTCAGACCTCATAAACGCTTGGCACTATTTTCTCTCCCTTCATATCACTCCGCGCCGCCTCCAGCTGGCAGCCGCGCTGGTTTCACTTTGTTTACTGCTAGTAAAGAGCTAGCTAGCTCTAGCTCTAGCTATTAGCATCTCCGCGCTGCCTCCACGACTTCAGTTTTTTTCAGGTCGACCTATCCGTCAATAAAGTCGAGGTCGGTCGGCCAGTGGCTGCTCAGTTTGGGGCAAATGCCCTTCTTCCGGATGGGACAATATACCCACAGCTTGTGCCCAGGTTTAAACACCTGCCCCCTGCAGTGCATATCATATGCCCTCTTCTGTTTCACCCCAGCGCTGACCTGCGCCTGACGAGTGAACTCATGAACAGCATGCAAACGATCCCGCAGTCATTTGATATTGCAACAGTCTTTAAAGCTCGTGTCCGGAGTTTTGAAATAATGAGTTTTTTTTAATCCAATGTCTCAAGGTTCCGCCCTCCCTCTGCTTTCGTGAGCGACCAAGCCACACCCTGCATTTCCCTTGTGGTGAAAATGAGTGCGTCCGAGTCCGCAAGCATTCTACATGTTTAGCTGTTTATGATGGATGTTCAGCAGACAATGGATATATCCGAGGTAAGCGGGCGGCTGCTGCGTAGCTAACTCACCTCTGCCTGGGTGAGTGGCCGTGCTCTCTGGCTGCGCCACACTTTGATTGACAGTATGACAAGGCGGAGGCTCGAAATCTATTGGCTGAAGCTGACCCCATTTTTTGGATAACATGGGGGTCTATGAGACGAAGGCGGGGCTCATAAATAAATTTTTACATTGCTTTATCCTAATATTATATTATAGTATCGAACCACACTAACACATTTAAGCTCTGTTTAAAAATAATACATACATTGGAAACGAACGGAAACTCCGGACACGAGCTTTTCAGCTGCGTTTTTGTCCAACATGGTCTCGGCTAGCACTGCAGTGGCTGGAAGGAGCAGCTCTTCAACGATAGTGAATGACTTTGTGGCTTTAGCAATGAGCAGAGACACCACTTAAGAAGCCTCCAGGGCTTTGGCTGATGTTGTGGAGGCCTTCCGCATTGTGTCCTGAGAAGACCTAATTCATTTAGTTTCCTCTTAAGAAACTCAAGTGGCTTACCAACATGACAAGCATGTTTTGTGCTGATGCCGCTGAAGATGTACGGGCTTCATGCCACTGTTTGCTAACTTTTCCCCACAGAAAAAACAAAGTGCCTTGGTGGGGGTTACAACTTGTGGCTATAAATTCCATGAACATATATTCTTCGGAATAATGTCTGAATTTTGCCTTCGCTTGTTTGGCCTTCTTTGGCACATGGTCCTCTACGTTTCCATCTGCATTTCTGCTGCACTTTAACCAGGACTCCATTGTTTTCTACAATGACAACTGACTGAGAGTTGCTGCCATGTGGTACGCACCAGGTAGGGTCAACCATCATGAAACGGGGGAAACTCTGGGTTTATAGTAATGAAATGGAATGGCCTATTCCAGGAATTTTCAAAGTGTGGATAAGCGAGATCAACCTATAGGTGCTCACGGCTGGCAGAACCAAAAAGACAGAAAAAAACTGTCTGACGAGCAGAAAAAAGGAAACGGGAGTGGGACGCTCTCTGCACGCGGGGCGGGGTTGGGGAAGAGGGGGGTGATGAGGAGAACGTTTACGACAGTGAGCTTTCACAGGAGACCAGTAGGGGGAGCGCTAAAGCAAATCTTGCATAGTTCTCCTTTAATCATTGTCTGTCTTCTAGTCAATGAACACTCTCTCTCATGTAGTCTCTCTCTTTCCCCCCAGGATACCACAGGTTCGTCAACTGAGGCCTCCTGCATTAATCCACCTGTATCCAGTGGAGCAATGCTGAGCTAATTCCGTAAATCAGTCTGTCTGTACAATCCTTTCCTCTCTTTCCCCTTTTTCTCTTTCCCCCACCCCAACCAGAATAGCAGAAAGTCACCACATCTGAGCCTGGTTCTGCAAAGGTTTCTTGCTTTTCAAAGGGAGTTTTCCTTGCCACAGTCGCTTATGCTTGCTCATGTGGAAGTGCTGGGTTATCTCTGTAAAAGAGCGTCGACACGACTGTGTTGTAATTGGTGCTATATAAATAAAGTTGAATAGAATACAATAGAATAGAACAGAAAATCCTTTATTTGTCCCACAAGAGGAAATTTACAAAGGATCAATATTGACAATAATCACAGATGCAATACAGATTGTTACATAGATTTATGTATAAAATCACCATCCTGTAAAGATACCATGAACATCATAATCTACACAAACTGATATATTGATATATGAGCAACATATCAAAGTGATGATGAAACATATCACAGTGAAGATGAAATCAGTCCAACAACTTTGTCTATCTTGACCCACAGGTCATGTTTGATCCCTTTTGTTTACGGATACAGTGGTGCCAGAAAATATTGAAATTTTGAATCAAAACAATGGACACCTGTATTGATATATTTGAATTGGTATTTGATAGGTATGATGAGTTTAAAAAACAAAACAAAACAAAACAAAAAAAAACAAGTTTCTGTGACAGTTCAAGAAATTATTTAACTATTCATCATGTTCCCAAGGTTTGTTGATAATCTTAGCTCAGAATTGTCAGTTAAAATTTAGTGTACTTTAGTCTTACGGACATAATTATAGATGGAGATTAGAGCTCTCCTTTGTTTATATAGAAAGTGGTTTGGTTAGATGTTCTGTCATTCAGCGAATCTTGGCGTTAACTTTGAAGGGGTGAGGTACACGTGTGCTTCCAGTAATCCCTTCTGTACTCAGTTCTACTCCATCAGGAACAGAGAAAGAGAACTTCTGCAGTAATCCCACCAAAAACAGGAACAGCTCCATCTTGGCAAGGCTCTCTCCAAGGCACACCCGTTTCCCTGAAACAGCCACAAATACACACAGACAGCCAGATTTAAAAGCCAGGGATTACTATCTACACATTGGAAATTAAAAAAAAAAAAAAAAAAAAATCTTCATTATAGTAGTAAACATCATATGCTAAGGTGGCCAAACATACCATACAGGCCCAGCAATATGAATTCAATCAAATGACAATCAAGAGCGCATTTAAAGGTGCTGTAGGCAGGATTCGGCATCTCCGCCATCTTGCTTAGGTTTACCTAAGCAAGATGGCGATTTGAAACCCAGCACAGCCAATCCTGTCCTGTTTTCTCTGACATCACGCCTTTACGCAAGTTAAGCCCCTCCCACAAGAACGTGTGACGAACGCCCCTCGACCAATCACGGTTAGAGCCTCATGGGCTCTTCTGATTGGTCAAAGATACCTGGAGCTGTGGAGATTCCTTTTCAGCTCAGAACAGAGACAGATGGAAACGCTGCGCCCTCGCGGTAGTGCAATTATGCTACACTCCTAAAGGATTATCAGTGGATACTCTAACATTTAATCCAAAGAAAACACAGAAAAATTAGCATTGACTAGCAAAATCCTGCCTACAGCACCTTTAATTTAATCACTAAGCCTCCACCCCGGGTGGGGTGGAGGCTTAGCGATTATTTACCGGACTGACTTACATTTGACGCCACTCTCACTTCCCACTCTGTCCTCATTTGAATGTTTGGCTTTTACCTGTTCAAATCCATCTCCATTGACTGTTCTCCTCATTTACCGGCCACCCAAACCACATTCAAATTTCATCACAGAAATAACTGATCTCCTTCTGTCTGTTTGTGCAAAATCTTCCAATGTCATGATTCTTGGGGACTTCAATATTCATGTTGAGGTCCCCAAGAGTCAGTACTCTATGGAACTCACCCAACTCATTGACTCACTTAACCTCACCCAGCATATACATGTTCCAACCCACGCCAAAGGACACACCCTGGACCTCATCATTACAAACACCCCCATAAAAAACCTCCATGTTTGTGACCTCGGCATCTCGGACCACAGTGCCATCTCACTCGACCTCCCCCTGCAAGCATCAAATCATAAGGACAAACGACAAATCCATTTCCGCAAAATAAAAGACATTGACCAAGACCACCTGACCCGTGACTTCCATAACCTCACCCAGACTGCCCACCACTTCTCCCCAGATGCCCTAGTGGACCATTACAACACTGGACTACAGCTGATCCTTGACACCCATGCCCCACTGAAGACTCGGACCGTGACTTTCACAAAATCTGCTCCGTGGTACACTGGTGCACTGCGTAGACAGAAGGCGGCTGGGAGGGTCCTCGAGAGGCGCTTTTTGGCCTCAGGTTTAACAGTCCATAAACAAATTTACAGACAACATCAAAAATCATATTCCAAAGCCCTCAGTCTTGCTCGCTCTGAATATTACTCAAACATCATTAACAATAACCCGGGAAACTCTAAACAACTGTTTAAAACTGTAAACAAACTCCTCGCACCACAACCTCTTACACAAAAAACAAACAATAACGAACAATGTGATGCATTCTTGGATACATTCATATCCAAGATTGATAACATTCGTTCTGCTCTCCTGCCCTCCAGTTCTCCTAACTCCACACCTCCCACTCCAGCTTCCAAATTTTCCCAGTTTTCCCCTGTTACAGACAGACAGGTAGAGAACGTCATTCGCAAGATGAGGCCCTCCACCTGTCACCTGGATCCACTTCCCACATCCCTGATCAAATCCCATGTTTCTACACTGAGCCCCCTAATCACAACTATCATCAATCACTCCCTGCAACACGGTCACCTGCCACAGTCATTGAAAACTGCAATAATTAAACCACTTCTCAAAAAACCTTCCCTTGACCCTGAAAAAACATCAAATTACCGGCCCATTTCCAATCTTCCCTTCCTGTCAAAAATCATTGAAAAAGTAGTCTCCTCACAAATTCACACACACCTCCAGTCCTCTTATCTGTATGACAAATTCCAATCCGGTTTCCGTTCAGCTCACAGCACTGAGACAGCTCTGGTCAGGGTCACCAATGACTTGCTGGTGGCCTCTGACCAGGGCTCTCCTTCACTCCTGTTACTCCTGGACCTCTCAGCCGCCTTCGACACTGTTGACCACTCCATCCTCCTCTACAGACTCCAGCATTTCATTGGTCTTTCAGATACAGTGCTCCAGTGGTTCCGGTCCTACCTGACTGGTAGGGCTGAGTATGTGGCCCTTGGGGAAGCCAGGTCGAGGTCCCACGCTGTCACCTGTGGGGTTCCCCAGGGGTCAGTGCTGGGACCCAGCCTGTTTTCCATCTACATGCTCCCTTTGGGCCACATCATCAGCAGGCATGGAGTCTCCTACCATTGCTATGCTGATGATACTCAGCTCTATGTCAGGCTGGACCGGACCTCCTCCCTCTCTATTCAATCACTCACCGCCTGCCTGGAGGAGACTAAAGCATGGATGAATGACAATTTTCTCCAGCTCAACAGCTCCAAAACTGAATTTCTATTAATTGGAACTCCACATCAACTCAAGTCCTCCCCTTCCACAGTTCTATCATTCGCCGGTCACATAATCAACCCAACAACTGCCGTTACCAACCTGGGTGTCCGTTTTGACCCCACCCTCTCCTTTGACCTCCATATCCAACACATCTGTAAGATCTCATTTTTTCACCTCCGGAACATCTCCAAACTACGCCCCTTCCTCTCCCTCCCCGTTGCTGAGAAGCTGGTCCATGCTTTTGTCTCCTCCAGGCTGGACTACTGCAATGCACTCCTCATCGGGATCTCTGGAAGAAGCCTTCAACGGCTTCAGTCGATCCAGAACTGTGCTGCCAGGATCCTGATGAGGGTGCCAAAAAGACACCATATCACTCCCATTCTCCATAACCTTCACTGGCTCCCGGTTAGGTTCAGGCTGGAATACAAAATCTGCCTCCTGACTCATCAGTGTGTCTATGGTAGTGCACCAGTGTACCTTAAAGAACTTCTCTCTCCACATGACCCGACCAGACGCCTCCGCTCCGCCAACATCAATTTGCTGAAGGTCCCCAAAACCAAACTGTGTTCCATGGGGGACAGGGCTTTTCAGGCTGCAGCACCCCGACTGTGGAATGCCCTACCTGTCCACCTGAGGGCACCACAGTCGGTGGACTCATTTAAATCTTGCCTGAAAACGTTTTTGTTTTTGAAAGCCTTTGAATGATTTTACTGTTTTCTGTTGCATTTTATGAGTGTAAGTATGAGTGTTTTTAATGATTTAGCCTGTATTTGTTACTTTTAATCGTCACTGTTGTTTTAAATTCCATTGTAGCACTTTGAGATTTGTTTTACAAATGTAAAGTGCATGACAAATAAAATTCATTATTATTATTATTATTATTATTTAATTTGTTTGTATTTGACTGGCACTTTCAATAGAATAATGTTTTTTGTTTTGTGTGATCTTCAAGGTTTTCTACTATGTTCACAAACAACGAAGAGATGTCAATGCAGCCCAAACTGTACTGTCGCGGTTGCTGCCATGGTGGTGGTGCTGCAATGCATCATGGTAATTTGAACAGAATATCTAATAATTAAACATTGCTTTTGTGGTTTATTTTAAAGGAATACTCCACCCAAAAAACGATTTGGCCTCATTTTCTACTCACCCTCATGCTGAGAAACACTCTGGAGCACTTTTTTGACGATTCAAATGCAGTTAGAGATGTTTGGGGATTTTCGTGGTCAACAAACAGGGACCGACAGAGCCCGACAGTAAAAATGGTCCATAAAATCCACAAAACGTTCCCATTTTCCTTCATACTGCTCGTCCGCTGTAATCCAAGTGTCCTGAGCGCGTAACGTCCATAATTAATTCTTAACGAGGTAATTTAGTACATTTTAAGAGCCCAAACAGGGCGCTCTCATACAGCTCCATTGCATGTCTGCGCGCGCACCCTGAACTACGGAAGCCGCGGCAGACCAAGCAACACGCTTGTGCCCTTTCAGCAGGACACCGAATTCAAAGCTTTAAAACAGTAGCCAATCACTTTTGTGATTATCCACAGCTCGGTCACTCACAGCAGAATATAAACAGCGGAACTTCTTCTTCTACGCTTGCAATTTAGAAAAGTAGTCGCTGAAAGCGCGCAAGCGTGTTGCTTGGTCTGCCGCGGCTTCCGTAGTTCAGGGTGCGCGCGCAGACATGCAATGGAGCTGTATGAGAGCGCCCTGTTTGGGCTCTTAAAATGTACTAAATTACCTCGTTAAGAATTAATTATCGACGTTACGCGCTCAGGACACTTGGATTACAGCGGACGAGCAGTATGAAGGAAAATGGGAACGTTTTGTGGATTTTATGAACCATTTTTTCTGTCGGGCTCTGTCGGTCCCTGTTTGTTGACAACGAAAATCCCCAAACATCTCCAACTGCATTTGAAACGTCAAAAAAGTGCTCCAGAGTGTTTCTCAGCATGAGGGTGAGTAGAAAATGAGGCCAAATCGTTTTTTGGGTGGAGTATTCCTTTAATGTTCTGATGTTGATAGTGTTATTGGTAGTTGCTCTTTGTTGTGTTCTTGTTGTTCAGTTAATGGAAATAGTTTAGTTAATTTTCACATCATACCAAGTATGACAAGTGTTGTGGGTTTAATGTGGCCCTGCTACTATTAGAAACATGTAGAAATCATGAGTCTTAATAACAGTAGGGTGAGAATAATAATCTCAAATTGTTAATGTTCTGACTATGTCCAACACAGGCTATCACAGTGCAGTCACAATTAGAATATAGTGGAACACAGGCTGTGAGTGTCAAACCACAGCGATCTTTACAGAACCCTGAAGGCCAAGTTGCTCACTTCCTGGAATCTCTTACAGCGGTATGACTTTGAAATACCCCTGCGCCCTTGCCCTTGCTCGCGGTTGATGATTGAGACCCCTGAATGCTGATTGTGGGGATTAACTAACCACTGCAGGGCTCTGGTCAGAGAGCATGTGAGACATCACATTGATTTTGAAATGTTTACTGCAGGTCTGCATTTATTAGATGATGTATTCTGTTACAGAACAGATCAGAGCAGTTTACTGTCAATGACTGCTACACCACCATAAATGCATCAGTAGCTGAATGCAGGAGCAGGAAGGAAGTGCGAACATCTTCAACAATAAGAGCACTCACTTCAACATAAAACCACATGCACACAGTCATTAGCAGCTTGAAGAATTCTTAACACTCATCATCCATGTGTGGCAGTGGAGTGTCACTATTGACAATGGCAGGAAGAACAGAGCCAGGAGGTTTGGAGAGTGGCAACTGACTGCCTAATAATATAGTTAATTTTCACATCAGATCGTGAATGAGACATGTTGTGGATTTAATGTGGTCCTGCTGGTGTCCCTGTTGTAAGCATTTAAAAACAAAAGCTCTCTGTTGCTGTGGGGATCAAATTAAAGCTGAAGACTCTCTCTGTGCTGACTCTGTCCCATATGGGTGGTCACAGTGTCATATAACAAATTATTCATTTCAGAGGACCCCTCACAGATATAATGAGGTTTGATATGTTTAACATTACTTCTATTAGAGATTTTTTTACATCACTCCATACAATTTATTTTAGAAAAGAGATTATTTTACTCAAACTAAAGCACATTGATGAACTTCTGACAAGTCTATCTGAATTTAGATCTCTGGTTATGGAGAGACTGTTTTGTTGTACAACTGAATTTTCAGCCCATTGAGGTACAGTCAGTATTATTGAAGTATCTGGAGACTGTCAATTGTCAGAACTGTTGCGGTTCATGGGTACACGAAACAAACTGTTCATTTGCCATGACTTAAAACTTTGGTAGGGGGGTTCAGCCCTTCCCCAACCCTCACTGGGGGTACGCATTTGAAACTGGAGCCAAGTTTCAAAGCCCAACTCTGAGAAGAGGAAATGACAGAGACTGCCCAAGTCATGTGGTTTCCCCGCCCCATCAGCAGTTTTGCTCCGGATCTCCAAAGAGGCAGTTCTCCTGAATCACCCCACAAGGAAGGGGTAACTGTCCTGGTCCCACAGCCAGCTATCTAATGGCTAACAAAGGAAGGAGCCCTCTGACCCAGGGCCTAACCATAGAGAGGATACTGGCATCCAGCATCCAGTCTTCCCACCAAGGACTACCAGAACGGGCCAAAGGAACACAGCTTCTACTCTCACAAACTGTTCTATGAGACTTCCACAGGCGAAGCGACCAGTTCCTTCAGCCTGCAAGCAGGATCTCTGCACTCCAGCCATAAGCACATGGCTCCCTGGAGGAGAACCAAGTCAGGCACTACTCAGACCCCAGTGTCTAACTGCTACCCGGGCTAAAGATTCAGTCCTCCAGCCCACAAAACGACACACCACAGGAGAACCACAGCAAGAACAGTTCTTCAAACCTTCAACGCCTCCACCTTCTATGTTGTACAGCAACAGACAACGTTAGCAGGGACCTGCTAACGGGAAACAAAAAGCAACCACCTGGCTAGCACCAATCGGCTGCCTACTCCAGAGCACGCTTTCTTCAAAGACAGTGGAAAGTGGTAACTATCTGGGCATTAGCATAACAAAGTTTTGCCAAGTGTGGAACTGTTTGTTTTCATGATGTGTGGATTTAACTCAAATTGTTTTCTGGTTTTGATGAACTGAGAACAAGTTAACTGTCTATAAGCTAATGATCACATCTTCACCCAACACCGAGTTTACAAGTTAATCTTTGATACTAAACTGTAATGCTTAAGCCTATACCATCACACCAAAACATTACAAGTGTGATCCAAAATCTTCCACCTGATCTGAGGTGATGGACAACACAGATCATGGAGCCTTATTTTGAATTGGCTTTACAGAGTTGCACTTGAGAGGAAACAGGCCTCACCCCCCTCTCAAGCTCTCTTTTGTTGCCGAGCACATGTGGGAAGCAAATCCCTGTGATCCGCCATTTTAACTGTAGTCCTCGGCTGGCCGCCATTTTGATCTGTAGTTCCATCCCTCAGTCCTCCATCCCATCTCACAAACCCTCCAGCTCTCTCCCTCACACACACACACACACACTCACACACAAGCATATTTATATAAACAAGACTTGTATAGACATCGAGATAGAATTGTTTGGTTTTGCTTTATTGTTAATAAACTTAATTTTTAGAATCATTTGTATCGTTAATGTTTCACAATTACAAATGGAATGTTAACCTCTTTTGTCCAAGAGCTCCAGAATGCTTCAGGTTTTACTGTTAAAATTTGGTAATTGTTAATAAGCTAATTATTAATCAAAATTCCAAATTAATAGTTTAACCAAGTTTATGAGACTGATTACAACAAATTGGTTATCTTTTCCTACTAAACGTAGGTGGTGCCCTGAGGTTATCTGATGAAAATCAGATCTCAATTTTTTTAATCAATAGTTATATTTGTTTATCATTAATTGTTGCTGATTTCAAAATTTATTGAGTGGAAATTCAAACATTGATGGTGCGAAAACTGAACAGAAACAAAATAATTTTTGAATAACAAAAACAGGCAACCAGATCAATGTTCATATAGAGATTGTTGAATCATTAAAGGCCGTTTTTTTTCAAGACGTCTGTGGAATCAGTCATTACGGATGTGACACCATTGACAAACTTTTGCAGCTTCAGAAACTAACACTCTCAGCTGCTTTGATCCATTCACTGTAACTCTGAAATAGGAAACGTGTCAGTTTGGAAGAGCAGATATTTATATTCAAATAAAGAAAGCCAAGTAAAAAGTTGTCTGAGGATATATATATATATATATATATATATATATATATATATATATATATATATATATATATATATATGTACATATATATATATGTATTTGAGGATTATTTAAGTATATATACCTGAAAATACGGAAACAAAGTACAAATACGTTGTTGTTAGCCACCTGCAGTCCTGCTTCAAGTGTGAGTGTGGTGGTGGTGTTAGTGTACTGTACCTGCAGAGAAAGGCAGAAATGCTTCTGGTTTGACAAACTTGCCCTCAGCATTCAGGAAGTGCCCGGGGTTGAAGGTGTCCGGAGTCTCCCATTGAGTCTCATCAAACAGCACCGAGGTCAACATGGGCATCAGGGACGTACCCTGAAAAAAGAAAAACACACAATGATGACAAGCAACTATCAAATTCAGCTAAACACTCACTAGCTGTAGACTGAAAGTACCTTTGGTATGTAGTAACCGCCCAGTGTGGTGTCCTGAGCTGCTCTCCTCAACCCATTCAAAGGGACGATGTTTCCTATTCTCTGGATCTCGTGGATGACCGCGTCAGTGTAGGGCATGTTGGGTCTGTCCGCCATGGTCGGATGTCTGGTCTGCCCGATCACCCGATCGATCTCCTCCTGGACTTTCACTGAAGAGAGTTAAATGATTTTCTTAACACTGAGAGCTACTTCATGGGTACAGAGTTGGGAGAAAGTCTACTTGCAACAAAATCCCACAATAGTTACAGTGACATGTATGGAGTGGCTCAGGAAGGGTTCAAAGCATCATTACAATAATTTACCATGATAGAAAAAGCATCAGTTAACTTTGTCTCTTGGTGTGAGCAGAACTTTCTGCCCCCCAATGTGAGAGAGATGGTGAACTTGTTGGAGTGGGGGCCTGGGGTGGACACAGTGTGGACATTGTGGAGGAGGTGGTCATAGACAAACTGGACTGTGATTAACAACGAAGCCCTTCACAAGAAGGGCCACAGCTGGCCTTCAACATCTGCGGCACCATGCTGATGTTATATGAGTCTGTGGTGGCAAGCAATACCCTCTATGCTGCAGCATGTTGGGCAGTTTATTATGTTGAGTAGCAATGATTTAACCTCTATCATAATAACTTCTTGCTAATTGATAAGTAAATTAAAGGTATAATGGATGATGTTTTAGCCAATGAATGGCGTGATACGAGTCTCAACTATTGGTCCTCCAACATGTCAATCACGCTGGAGAAATGCTTGCGTAACGCCGTCAAGCGCGCTCGTAGGAGCAGCAGAGCAGGTAGGATGAGCTCGCGCATGCGCTTTTCTCAAAAAGCGAGTAACAGACGTTTGGCTTCGACTTTTTTGAGAAAATCATCCATTATACCTTTAAATCCACTTCCCTCTGCACAGTTCAGTCTGCACCAAGAGAGTCAGTTCATGTTATTCTTTATATTTGTGGATTCTCTTTCTGGCATGCCACCCACCCTGGACATCAGGGTTTCTGATGAGGTAAACCAAAGCCCATAGCAAAGTAGTGGCAGTTGTTTCTGTTCCAGCCAGGAAGAGATCCAGAGAGCACAGAGTCAGGTTGGCTTCAGAAAAACCCAGGTCAGACTGTTTGTGCTAATAAAAAAAACATGCAGAGAAGGAACATTGGTTAATGTAGTGAATGAACTGGCAGCTTGAAAGAAAAGAAGAAATGTAGAGTGCAATGTGTGCAAAAAAATGTTTTTGTCTTACATTCTTCATCTCAATGATGAAAGCATCAATGTAGTCTCTGGGATTGTTGTGATCCAGGTCCTGCTTGTGCCTCTTCACCTCCTCACCAATAAAGTTCCGCAGAGCTCCATAGTTACTGAAAATATTGTTGTGAGGACCTGGCAGGTGTTTCATTAGTCCAGGTAATGAATCATAGAGCTGAAAGAAAAAAATAAAATATTGAGAAAAACATGTGACTGTCACTAAATTAGAGAGACGTTGTGAACATACCAGACCCCAGATGCTTCCCTCAAGCTGAACAGCCTCTGATAAATACTTCAGCATGAGCTGGAAATTGTGGTCAGAGTAGTCAAACCTTTTCCCCATCACCAACTGGCAAATAATGTTGGACACAGCTTTGTTAAAGAGGCCTGCTGGTGTGAAAAGACCTCCTAAAGAAGAAGAAACAGCTGTTTGAGAAACCTGCAATGATGTAGGAGCCGATCATGTGCTCGATGTAAAATACCTTTCTCCTTCTCAATCTCTTCCTGCAGGACTTGCAGCTCCTGGCAGATGCACTGCTCCATGTTGTTTTTGCCCAGGCCGAAGGAGCGCAGGGTAGACAAGGCAAAGCGCCGCTGTCTCTTCCATTGCTCCCCATTGCTCACGAACAAACCATCTACACACAAGTATGAAGAGGTTAAAGACCACTTTTTTCTATCCATGGCAGGAGAAGAAAAGTCATGATTTTTACACCTGTGGTTCCTGAGTACATTCTCTCAAACAGTGCACTGTATGGCCGGTCCACAAAGTTGTCTGCTTGGGACACGATGGCTTCCTTCACCATCTTGTATCCGCAAACAAACACCATCTTTTGATTACCAAGACGGACACTGAAGACATTCCCATAGTCTTTGGCCAACTGTGAACAAAATGACAAACAACATCTTGATCAACACAATGCAGTAGTACATTAAGTAGTAAAGGTAAAACACTGCTGTCCAGTCCAGTCGAAGTTAATGAGGAGCCCTCGTTTAACCTCAATTGTAGAGCCCCCAGTAACAAAATGTGTAATAAATACACCTACTTTTTTAGTCTCAAAGGATTTCCATGAAGGTCCTAATACAGAAGGTAACTATTTCAGTTCTGGCATGGTCAGATGGATGTAATGACTGGTCAGCTAAGTCAGTAAACATGGTTCTTCTCTTGCATTCTTGGTTGGTAGAGCAGAGGGAAAAGATTCCCCCAAAGGTTGTTGTGAGGCACACAGTAAAGAGAAAATCATCTAAATAAGAGAAAGAAAGAAGAGAAAACCGCTGTTTACTTCCTGGAGATGTCAGTACTTCATGACCGCCCCCTGTCCAATCAGAAAGCATTGCAGACCATGGCGTGAGAGAGGATTTAATCCTTCATTTTTCCCATGTAAAAATGAAGCTCATGATATAATTCAGAATTACTTAATTCAGAATAAACCAATTCTGAATTAAAAACACCATGTAACCACACTCACTGTGGGCCATAACTGTAATCATTAGGAACTTACAGAACATCGTCCAATGTTAAACAATGTTAACATAACAGCAGAGATGTTACAAAAGAGATATTGGTTGTTTAGAAACATGATGTCACAAGTCATGTTAAACTTTGCTCCGGTAGGTAAGATGCAATGGTCAACAACAGCAAAACAAACAACTCTGCAGTGAAATCCCTTCAATTGTCAGATATCTTCAAACTTTATTGGTTGAACCCCCAGAGTGGTATGATAGGAACTGAAGTATCTGTCAGAAACCTGTACTTTACCCAATCCATACAGTTCAAAGGCAGGAATCACAGATATGTACACTGACCTGGAGGATACACCGGGACACAGTTTTTAAGGTACTCAGAATCCTTTAGTTCTTTAGATGATAAAAAGCACGCTCAGCATGTTTTCTCACACATGACAACCTCCAGCGTTGTGCCGAGTTCTGCCTGCACGCAGAGATCTGCTGTACATTTCAGGAACAAATGGAAACTATATGATACTTTTTGTTGAGTTTATCAGTAACTACAAAAAACCCAAAGTACATAGTGGAAGCTTGAAATTATTAGCATTATACGAGGGGGGACCCATAAGAAACTGGACTGTGGTTATAAAAAAAAAAAACAAGAATAATTTCAGACTTTTGGCCATTATATGTCGCTATAGCATAGCCTCAAGCATAACTGTGAAAAATTTCACCTCCCAAAGACACACAGGCAGCTCACATGCAGTGTTTCTGTTATTACAGTCCCCCTCCCTTCTTTGAAAAATCCCAAAATGGTCCCGCGCCTCTTAACCACAGAGCAGAAACAGGCTGGCATGGACATGTGCCAGGAGCTGAAAAGGCAGCTGGAGGACGATGGAGGCTGTTTGGGAAGATCATCACTGCTGCAGTGGCTCCGGGAGGCGGTCAGGCTGAAGCGGCCGGCGCTGTGGGAGAGTGGGGACTGTTTTACGCACAGGGCTCTGTGCGTAAAACAGTTCCTGATGAAAAACGGCATGGCCCAGCTGCTCCATCCACCATATTCCCTCGATTTAGCGCCGTGCGACTTCTTTCTCTTCCCAAGAATGAACAAGGAACTGAAGGGGCGGAGATTTGATAACGTGGAAGAGGTGAAAAAAAAATCGAAGAACACTCTTTAAGGGACCAATATGCAGGAGCATGCTGACTGTATTGAGCAATGGAAATCCCGGCAGTAGCGTTGTGTTCAAGCCGAAGGTGACAGTTTTGATTAAATGTGAAAATAAAAAAATAAAAAGTTATAGCCACTGTCCGGTTTCTTTTGGGTCCCCCCTTGTATTTTGCATTTTAATGGAATTTCATCTGAAAGAGAACTTTTGCTGTTAAAATCAGATTCAGCCGTCAAGATGTGAATCCCCTGGTCAGGGCCGGCCCGGGCTTCAGAGGCGCCCTAGGCGAGCCCGAGACGAGCGCCCCTTGGGAGCGTGTTTTTCGAGCGATCCCGACATTTGTTGAGCAGGGGGGGGGGGGGGGGGGGGGGGGGGTGCGCTGAGGAGCGATGCCGAACAATACCGATCAGTGCCGGGCAGCGCCGAGGATGAGGAGCGGTGCATCGGACCGCTGCACAGCGGGGTACACGGAACACAGAGCGTCGTGGCGCCCCTTGTGCGACCGCGGCGCCCCCCTCGGGACGTGGCGCCCTAGGCGGCCGCCTAGTTCGCCTATGCCTAGAGCCGGCCCTGCCCCTGGTTGTTTCATGCAGATCTCAGCGAACGGACATGCCTGGGCATAAAGCCTGCCTACCTCTATCACTTGACTGAGTTGGCCTCTCCCACTTGTGAAAGAAGGGTTAGCCAGCTGGGCTCCTCGGTGATGAGGAAGCGGCGGTCAGCCAGCTTGGTGACATTTCAGGCCAGATCCTTTCTCAAATCTATTTGTGTATCCAAGTACCACACATGATATTACCATTGTAATTGAAATTTCATGTGTTTCCTTCACATAATGTCAAAAAGTTGTGTGGAAAACAAATACACTGGTATCTCTGTGCTGTTTGTTGACAGAGCTTTTTGCCTACCGGAAATTTCCACAGACCAGGTGAACACAGCGTGTGACATCAGGCCAGCATCTCCTACATGACAAGGGTTGACCACCTCTGCTCTGATTGCCCTTTTGGCTCTTTTGTGTACTTTGCGTCTGACTAATTTACTTCATCAGCTGGGTGGAGTTGAGACTTGTATAAAAACCTGCTGGCTTGCTTGTACAGCGCCCTGGGGCTGAAAGCACCCTTGGCGGCTGCCTATATTGCCAACAGGAAAGACCAGCACTGCTGCTGTCTCAAGCCTTTAATGTGCTTTTGACATGTTGTGAAACCATCTGGTGAAACAGATGTACAGACATTATTGTTTCACTGGAAGAATGATGAGTCTTCACTAAGTCTGATTTAGTCATTGCTACTGCTTGAAGAGGTGAAAAAAATGGTAAAAATTCATTATTTGTTGACATTTGTTTAACTCTGAAAATCTCCTTCAAGGCTAATTTTCTATTTTTCAACAGAGTGCTGGCTCAGATTAGTCAACAAGAACCTCTCCAAAAACAGCACAACCTTGAACGAAAAAAGGAGAAATTATGACAGCATAAGCTGCGTTAAGAAAATATTAAAATAATTCACTTCAGATCTGTCAATAACGGAGAAAAGATGTTTTTTTTTTGGTCTGGTGGAGTTGAGCTGTAATGGTGACTGTGCCCTTCACTGTCACTGGAGTTTCCACTTTTAATTGTATCATGAAAAATGTAAGAAAATTTAATCCCAAGATTAATTTGTCCAGGAATTGCAAGACTGCACCTATTTTCCCACTGACCTGGAACGCAGGACATAAACTGAGCACAAACATTACACTGCAATGTAATAGCATGTATATTGTTATGCACCACAGCTGAATTGCTTACTGACTGCACTGAGGCGGCAGTGTAATCACAAGACATGTTCATTACAATATCCGTGTTTACAGTGGAGAGAACCAATTAGTCGTTAGCACCATCTTTAAAAACCAAAACATTTATGAACAAATGAATAGCTTATTGAACTTAAGGGAAGCAGTTTGAATATTAAGAAAGGGTGCAGTGGTGGCCTTCAGTTTATCACTGGACAGAATAACACACAATTCAATCTTTGAAATACTAACTGAGCAATACGGTGAAAATAAAAGAAACATGTACCTTGGTAAAATAAACATATGGATGTTTGTTGTCCATGCTCAGTATATTCCCCACAATGGGAAGAGCCAGAGGTCCAGGAGGGTAGTTGTGTGGATTCCTGTTTTTTAGGTAATCTGCGATCAGCAGGAAAAGCACAGCAAACAGCAGCAAGCTTTTCAGGTCAAAACTCAGCAAGAAGCTATAAAGCCACATGATTGAAGAAATCCAAACAAAAGAGGCTTTAAAAAAAGAAGTTTCTTCTTCCACGATGTGACTCTCCAGAGTAGGCTCTCCTTAGTCCACAGGGTCCACTCTTTCACACAGGTGTTTATATCATAGGCTTCAAGCCATGCCCCTGTTCCCTCTGACAACAAAATCAATAAAGTCTCAAAGTAATTATGTAACTGGCTTTTATGTAATACTGGTTAAACAGCATGTATCTTATCAATAACAACCTGAGACTTTAAAACGGTCATTTGTGAGAACTCCTGATATCTTTACTATCCACTTTCTTAGTAACTTAAAATCAATGCTTTATCACAGGACATCATGAGTCACTGCTCAAGTCTTGGATGTATTGTCTAGTTGCTGAACATTAGCATTAGATTGCTGTTATCTAACTCTGAAAAGCTATTTTGGAACAGTGAAAAGTTACTTTACTTGCTAATTTGAATTAGTATGCCATTACAATGATAGTGTTGTACAGCTAAATGTTTGTTACGACCAACTCGTTAGGAGAAGGGAAAAAGGCAGTAATATAAAGGTCACAGATGTTAAGTGGTAAATAAAGCTATTTATTAGCAAAAAAAAGATTACAGGAGAACAAAAATAGACCAAACTAGAACTGTCAATTCACAAACACAAAGGCCTAAAGGTAACTAAAACTAACAGAAATACAACAAGGATTCCTCAAACCAAAAACACAGAGCCGAGTGTGACAAACACAGAATCCAGTGAATCACTAACTGACACATTATGAGTGACTACATGAGGCATATAAGCATGGCTGGTTACAGCCAGCTGCCAGTCAGTGTGCCGCCAGCTGCTTTTAGGAGGTTTGCAGGATGGCTGACGAGCTGCCCTCTCATCAGGCTCCCCAGGTGCAGGCGATGAGGCTTGTTTCCTGGAGCAGCAACCTGGGAAACCGCACTCACACAGACACATAACACACACTCACACACTTAGGGGGAAAAGTGCACGAGAACATGGCGATGGCCGTAACAAAGTTACTTCCTTTTTGACTGAAAATCAGTAAGCAATTATTAAAATGTGAATACTAAAGGAGTTTCCTTTACATTTACCAGAGGTGGGACCAAGTCAGTGATTTGCATGTCACAAGTAAGTCTCAAGTCTTTGCCTTCAAGTCGCAAGTCAAGTCGCAAGTCCAACACTTTCAGTTTTGAGTCTTGTCAAGTCATTTTAAAAACAAAGTAATGATACTTTGAATTCATATCGTTTACATGTGCTTTTAAAATCTATATTCATTAAAACAAACTCATTTTGTGTGTGTGTGTGTGTGTGTGTGTGTGTGTGTGTGTGTGTGTGTGTGTGTGTGTGTGTGTGTGCTTTAGAGAGTGAAACATGAGCACATAAACAAGGTTGTGCATTCTCTCTTATTTAATGTAAATAATAAGTTAACAAAACCTCTCAATCATAGGCAGTTTTTGCTGTGTTGCCTGTGGGCAACCGCCCAGAGCATTCAATGAGTCGGGTGCAGGTTCGGAGTCAGGGGTGCACCAGCTGTATAGGCAAGTTCACTGTATGTTGTCCTAGGGTATCCTGCACCCAAAAGGGGAGGTGAAAAAACAACGAACTTCCCTGCTGCATAAAGCACAATGTGTATCAGTGGCCACGGTTACATGGTATTTTATTCCAGAATTAGTAAATTCCAAACTGAGTAATTCCAAATTACATTCATTAACTTCATGTTTACATGAGAAGACAAAGGATAAGATCCGCTTTCATGCTGATGGTTGAAGCGTTCTGATTGGACAGGGGGCAGATGTGACGTACTTAAATCTACTAGAAGTAAAAAGATTCTGGTGCCGGCGCTTTTTCTCTTTCTTTCTCGATTAACTTTGATGCTACAGCTTAAAAAAATCTGAATCAATCCGTCCGCTGTTTTCATGATATCTTTCTTCTGAGGCTCCCGTTAAATAAATTGTCTCCGGTTGAGAGAAATGCTTGTCGCAGGCTTCCATCTTGGAATATTGCATCATCATGAGGGAACAAGCATCCGCACAATGAGCAGAATAAAGTCATGTTTAACTTGCATATAATTCCACTCTTGAGAGAATAAACGGGCAGGTTAATTCTAAATGAAGATTCCAGGTGCTTTCAAGGTCATTTTAAAGAGTAATTAACTTTTTCTCCAAATTATAAAGTCCCCACACCCAGGGCGCATAGCTAGCTAGGATTGCGGCTCTTCTCAGTTCCTCCACTTGAATAATGAGGTACAGCATCTGCTTCATAAAACTCTCCTGTGTGGAATAATCCCCCCCTCCCCATCTCAAGGGCACCATCTCAACATCAATGGGGCAGCAAGAGGGGAGTGCGGCGCGAGGTTCCTCGGCTCAACCTGACCCTGGACATGAGCTCGGAACCAGATCTACCAACGTGGAGGTGATAAACCACTTTATTGCAGACTTTAGTACATTCAATCGTATTGCGCATGCATGCGCACATCACATACACACATGTTCTCAGAAAGAGAGCGGGAGAGAGCGCTGCAGGGCGTTCATCAGCATACTTTTCTTTTTTAAATCTGTGTTTGGGTGAAAGCAGCAAGTCATTTCAAGTCAAAGGCCTCAAGTCCGAATGAAGTCTGGAGTCTTTCTTTGTTCATACACTTGAATGTCCAGCTTTCTCTTTTCATTGAGAGATACAGTTTTTAAAGAACTGAAAAGAATCACATTTCTTCAGTTTAATTCAAATATCAATATCCAACCTTGCAGTCACCTTCAACCAGGATTTAACCTTCAGTTTCCACATTTAATCCACATTAAACAGCTCTGCAGGACCTCTTTCTTTTAGCTGCATTATATTTCTAAAATTAGGAACATGTTGACGCAAGGTGATGGTTTAAAATTAACCAATGCATTTGACAAGAACCAGCAGGAGAGATCAAGCCAGCCAACTACGAGCTTCCCCTCACTGGCTCCCCGTCGATCTAAAATAGAAATTAAAATCCTTCTCTTAACCTCTAAAGCTTTTAATAGTCAGCCCCCATCATATCTTAAAGAGCTGTTGGCCCCATACTGCCCCAGGACGACACTTCGTTCTCAGAGTGCTGGCCTACTGGAGGTTCCGAGGCTTTCTAAAAGTAGAATGGGAGGTAGAGCTTTCAGCTATCAGGCTCCTGTCATGTGGAGCCAGCTCCCAGTTTCAGTTAGGGAGGCTGACACAGTCTTTACCTCCAAGGCCAGACTGAAGACCTCTCTATTTAGTAAAGCTTACAGTTTGGGTTGGTTCAGGCCTCCCTGAAGCATTTTCTTAGTGGTGCTGCTGTAGGTTGGGACTCAAAAACACAATCTAAAACTCATAAGGACAACAAAGACTAACCTCAACAAACAATAGGAACAAAACAATTAAAAAGCATCCTCTCACTCTTCTCTCCACTCTTAGGGGGCGTTAGAGCTTACAGGCCAGTCCTGGCATTGGGAGCGATCATGGCTGCACAGGTCCTCTATACCCACTGTCCCCCTCTCTCTCTCTTGTTCCCTCTCTCTAAAAACGCACCCTAACCAGCCATTATTCTGAGCCTAACATCATCCTTAACTTAACCTCAGGCTCCTGCTATGTGGAATCAGCTCCCAGTTTGAATTTGGGAGGTCGTCTTCTCTCCTTTCTCACTCCACATGTATCACTACTACGTGTCATTAATCATTGTCTGTCTTCTAGTCAATGAACACTCTCTCTCATGTAGTCTCTCTCTTTCCCCCCAGGATACCACAGGTTCGTCAACTGAGGCCTCCTGCATTAATCCACCTGCATCGAGTGGAGCAATGCTGAGCTAATTCTGTAAATCAGTCTGTCTGTACGATCCTTTTTCTCTCTTTCCCCTTTTTCTCTTTCCCCCACCCCATCCAGAATAGCAGAAAGTCACCACATCTGAGCCTGGTTCTGCAAAGGTTTCTTGCTTTTCAAAGGGAGTTTTCCTTGCCACAGTTGCTTATGCTTGCTCATGTGGAAGTGCTGGGTTATCTCTGTAAAAGAGTGCAGACACGACTGTGTTGTAATTGGTGCTATATAAATAAAGTTGAATAGAATACAATAGAATAGAACAGAAAATCCTTTATTCGTCCCACAAGAGGAAATTTACAGAGGATCAATATTGACAACAATCACAGATGCAATACAGATTGTTACATAGATTTATGTATAAAATCACCATCCTGTAAAGATACCATGAACATCATAATCTACACAAACTGATATATTGATATATGAGCAACATATCAAAGTGATGATGAAACATATCACAGTGAAGATGAAATCAGTCCACCAACTTTGTCTGTCTTGACCCACAGGTCATGTTTGATCCCTTTGGTTTACAGATGCAGTGGTGCCATAAAATATTGAAATTTTGAGTCAAAACAATGGACCCCTATAGGCTGTTGATATATTGGAATTGGTATGTGATGGGTTTGATGAGTTTAAAAAACAAAACAAACAAACAAACAAACAAACAAAAAACAAGTTTCTGTGACAGTTCAAGAAATTATTTAACTATTCATCATGTTCCCAAGGTTTGTTGATAATCTTAGCTCAGAGTTTAATCTACTTTAGTCTTACGGACATAATTATAAATGGAGTTTAGAGCTCTCCTTTGTTTATATAGAAAGTGGTTTGGTTAGATGTTCTGTCATTCAGCGAATCTTGGCGCTAACTTTGAAGGGGAGAGGTACACGTGTGGTTCCAGTAATCCCTTCTGTACTCAGTTCTACTCCATCAGGAACAGAGAAGGAGAACTTCTGCAGTAATCCCACCAAAAACAGGAACAGCTCCATCTTGGCAAGGCTCTCTCCAAGGCACACCCGTTTCCCTGAAACAGCCACAAATACACACAGACAGCCAGATTTAAAAGCCAGGGATTACTATCTATATGCCTCACAGCTGGAATTGGAAAATAAATAAATAAATTCTTCATTTCATTATTAAACATCATGTGTTAGATTAACCAATTATACCTACCATATAGACCCAGCAATATGAATTCATACAAATGTCTGGTTTTCATTGTTTTTCAGGGGACTATAAAGAGTGCATTTAATTTGTATGTTTTTGACTGGCACTTTCAACAGAATAATATTTCTTTGTGTTGTGTGATCATCAAGGTTTTCTACCATGTTCACAAACAGGGGAGAAAAATCAACGCAGCCCAAACTGTACTGTAGGTGTGGATGCCATGACGGTGGTGCTGCAATGCATCATGGTAATTTGGACAGAATATGTACTATTTGAACATTGTTTTTGTGGTTTATTTCGATTTTCTGATGTTGATAGTGTTATTGGTAGTTGCCCTTTGTTGTGTTCTTATAGTTCAGTTAATTGAAATAGTTTTGTTAATTTTCACATTGGACCGGGAATGAGAAGTGTTGTGGGTTTAATGTGGCCCTGCTACTGCTGCTGTTGAAAATATGTGGGGATCATAGCACTTGATAATGGTGGTATGAGAACAAAAATCTCAGATTATTTATATTCTGACTGTGTCTTACACAGGCTATCGCAGTGCAGTCAAAGTGGGTTAAAGTGGAGCACAGACTGGTGAGAGAACTCAATGACCCCTTGAGCACATAGACATCATATAAGAACTAGATGTCTTAAGGTGGAGTAAACAACGTCTTAGTTCAAGGTTCAAAGTTCAAGGTTTCTTTATTTATACCTCACGGTAAATTTGTTTGCAGGCAGGGACTCAGCAGTCCGAATAAAACACACATAAAAAAACAAAACAAAACAAAACACAGCAATCAGTACAATCAACACACAAAGAAGCCAGTCATTAAGAACCATAAAATCACCTAAAATTTCCCAGATAACATCTCCGAGCTCCAAAGCTTTAATAGGACTCTCTCATCTCCTCACCCTGGCATTGAGCTTTGTGATAGCTGCTGGGACAAAGGTTAGTTCTGTAACGTTTGGTCCTGGCCTTGGGGACCGTGAAGCGACAGCTGGAGGGAAGGAGTTGGAACTCACTGTGTAGGGGGTGTGAGCTATCCAAAACAATAGTGCTGGCTTTCCGCTGCAACCGGGCCTCATATAAGTCTGTCAAGGTGAGTTGGGGCTCTCCAATTAGTCTTCCGGCCCATTTAACAATCTGGCCCAGAGCGTTTTTGTCCTGCAGAGTCAGGTTGGCAAACCAGGCCACCAGTGCAAAGGATAAAACAGACTCTATGAAAGCATGGTAAAAGAGAACAAGCATGGTCCTGTCAACGTTAAAACGAGCCAGTCGCCGAAGATAAAACAAACGCTGATGCCCCTTTTTACACACAGCTTCACTGTTTTGTTTTGGACTGTTTTGGGCAGTGGACCACTCTAGAGCGCTCTATTGCAGGGGTCTTCAAAGTGGGGAATAGCGAGCCTCCCCAAAGGGAACTCTGCCGTCGGTGCGGGGGAATTCGGTGCGGCCCCTTCCTACAGAAGCCCACGTGCAAGAAGCGCTCTCTCTCTCTCTCTCGCTCTCTCTCTCTCTCTCTCTCGCTCTCTCTCTCTTTCTCTGGCCACTCCTCCCCTGAAGTCCTCTGGCACCCCCCCAGGGGAGGCGTGCCTCACACTTTGAAAACCACTGCTCTAGTGTAATCTAAGGGAAGGTGAGTGGTTTACACTAACTAAAATACTATTAATTCATATCACTTGAATATCACTTGAATTCTTGATGGATTTACAGACGGTTTGATTTATTACTAATGTTACGTTGCTATGATTCAGACTACATGTTAAAATCACAACTTTACTTTTTGAAAAACGCTTGTTTAGCATGTTTAACTATTAAATATTGTGTTTAAATATTGCAAGATTGGTTTTGACCCTGCCTTTTTAGAAATTTACCATCTACTTTCATCCTATTGAATTGGATTTTCTCAAATTCTCAATTTTTATATCGGCTGAATACATACATAAAACGATCCCAACATATTGCATATTTCCTTATCCTTAAAGCTAGGGTTGGCAATCTTGGAAAACTAGCATGTAGCACGAATGTAGCATCTCCCCAAGGCTCCGCCCAGCTCCCACCCCATTGGAGGAGCTCCGTTGGGAGCGGAGAGCGCTCCTGCGTCAAGTGCGTTCCTGGCGTAACCTGTCCTCAGCGCTTCGTTTCTTCGTTTTTCTTTATTTGCACTATGCCAAGTATGGCGCACTCACCGGTAAGTAAAGCCCCAAACATTCTTCTCTGCCATTCTGCAACGACGCTCTGTCCTTCTACACGCTCACTGAATCAGGGTCAGTGCACGCCATTGACATGTACGCGCAGGGGGCAGGTGGAACGGCGAAGGGATTTGATTGGTTTAAAAAAAGGTGTCCCGTCAAGACGATTGGTTGCTGTTTTTCCCGTTTTACTCCTGCTGTAGATAGCGGATATTTTCCAAACTACTTTAAGAACACGCTATGAATTGTTTCCCATCGGGTCATAAAGATCATTTTAACCAGTATTTAAAAAAATGTATCTCATTCAAATCGCCAACCCTAGCTTTAATGTTAAAGAAAAAAGGTCTAACATATTGACAATGGGTTTTATGTCTGAGTGCTTTTCCTTCTATTTTTAAAGTTTGCTAAAAGAGAGTGCAAAAGGCGCTGGGAACTTGCACTAAGAAGGGATGATTTCGTGGCTGACAATAGGTCACGGCTCTGCAGCGACCACTTTCAAAGAGAGGACTTTGACAGGACGGGGGAGACTAAAAATCTTCAACTTCCCTGCTCATCTTCAAAGGGTATGTTTGTCACTGACCCACAAGAATTCCAGGTGGATAAATCATTATTTAAATGTGTGATTTAATGTCAAAATTTCCTGCAAGTTAAAGAATACATAAAATGTTGTATTTTACAGATCATTTGAATATTTAACTGTCTATTTTAGCCTATAGCAACAAGAAGCACAGCAGCTTATTATTATTATTATTATTATTATTATTATTATTATTATTATTATTATTATTATTCATTCATTCACTCATTATCTACCACTTCTTCCCTTTCGGGGTCGTGGGTGGCTGGAGCCGATCCCAGCTGCTGTGGGCGAAGGCGGGGTACACCCTGGACAGGTCGCCAGTCTGTCGCAGGGCAAATTATTAATTATTATTATTATTATTATTATTATTATTGTTGTTGTTGTTGTCGTTATTGTTGTTGTTGTTGTTGTTGTTGTTGTTGTTGTTGTTATGGTCATATATTTTTAAAAATCAAAAGACAGCCACTGGAGGGAAGGAAGCAAACAAGCCGGAAAAGTGAGGCCAGTGACCACTTGTATGCGTTGCCTTCTTGCCCCAAGGTTCTAAAGGCCAAACTTGATGCGTCCTTAAAAACGGTACGAAAACTGCAGCGGGAGAAGAGCAATGCCTTGGCGAGGGAAAGGAGGGCGAAGGAAAACATGCATGCTCTTCTGGATTGACTGGCGCTTTGCACACAATACTATGATACTACTTTGCACACACACACACACACACACACACACACACACACACACACACACACACACACACACAGTGATGGGGCAACTGTCCTTGGGGGCTCTAAGCAAAAAAATTCATCAGGCCCCCACCCCATCTGTGCACACCGAAAAAAAAAAAATTGCATACAATTTTTGGGACATTTGATATTTATTAGAGCTGGGCAACGATTAAATTCCTTAATCGTGAGGAATTGCACCCCAATCCTGGAGTTAATCAATTAATCGTGATTAAAATGGTTCATTTGAAGTCTGCCAAGGCCATTCAAAATGTGTGTGTGTTACATAAATAAGAAATAAGTCCTCAAGAACGAGTTTCTGTTTATTCAATTAGACATGAATAATCTGCAGGCATCACAGGAAACCAACAGATAATTTGACACAGTTCTGTGTTCATGTGTCATCAACCAAGTCACAACCAAGTCAGAAACAGATGAAAAATGGAATTTTCTTATGAGCGCACACTTCCTCAAACTTCATCATATCTCCGACTCTCAGACAGAGAAGGCAGAATAAATTCTGTCACCCCGAATTGTGCCTCATCCTCACCCTTATTAAGCCAGCTTGTGTGTTGAAGGGAAATGTACTTTGTTTTGCGTGTTTTCAGCACCTGAAGAACGCCCAGCGGGAGAAACGGTGCACCGGCAAAACACGTATTTTAAGTTTGATTTTCTTTTTTTTTTATATATATATATATTTGTGCTCCTAATTTCAGTTTGTGCCTTATACCAGCCTTTTCCTCATGATTTTTCTGATAATTCGGCTGAGTTCAATATGGCAAATAATGAGAAATGGACCGTGTTTCACCGCTAAAAGCGCGAGTGTTTTTTTTTTGACGGTCAGCAGGAGCGCGCTCTTGTGGCGCAGGACAGGTTCGGCTTGTTCACGCCCCCCACAGCGTGATTCAGCCAGGCTGGACCAGGCATACATCCACACTAAAATATATCAAAGTAAATTGCATAGCTTGCATCTGTAGACATAGCTCCCAGACCCAACTTTGAAAAGCATAGATTAACGGCAACATTTTTTTTCTCGCGCAATAAGAGTCTTGCGGTAACGCAGCACGTTAACGCCGTTAACGGCCCAGCTATAATATGTATACTGAAAAACTTAGAGAACCCCTAATCTCTGCTATTAGATCCAGGGACCAACAGAAGTCCTTGAAAGCCCTGGCTTATCAATAATTATATTATACAATAAACCTTGTGGCTGGCACTGATTGACGCAGACAGCGCTGAAGGCTGATAGGGCCGTGCGGGGCCCTCCAAGGGGGTTTGCTACGTCGTTGTTTCATAATTGCATCATAAATGCCGATTGTTGTCGTTTCTGTGCAGTACATGCATTAGCACTTTGGGTACCTCTCAGGGGCCTCCTTGCGGGGCCCCCTAAAAGCCGGGGCCCCAGGCAATTGCCTGGTTTGCCTGTTGGCACGCCGCACCTCTGCTTTCCCCTCTATTCTATTTTTTGTTTGTTAAGTTAGTATTTGTGTGAGACTCTTCCATTATTTATCTTATAACAGTCATTATGAGATATATTGTTGAAGCTGGATTTTCTAACAGTAGAGTTCATATTTAGAACATTATTTAATATTACTTATTGAACAGAGTCTAAGAGAGCCATTATTTTGTTACGAGTTTAAAGATTTCCTTTTAATTTTATTACAGAAGTTAATTTTGCACCATTGAAGCATAATAAAGCATGTTCATCAACCTCCAAGAAGCCTATCCGAATTTGTGTCTTGAGGTCCCGCCAATTGTCCTCTTTTTTGCAAATCAAAATATGCTCATCCTAGGGTATATATACTGTATATGTTTTTTGGTTTTTTTTGTCTTGCTTTGAGGTTCAGTTAAGGGAAGTAAGTATGGCTTTGGTGTGATGTTCCTCTTGAACCACAAATAAAAACAAAGTCCATGATTTATTTTTATGTATTTTATTTATTATATCATCATTTTATTTTGTAGTTTTTATTTTATAGTTATTATTAAGTATATATATATATATATATATATATATATATATATATATATATATATATATATATATATATATATATATATATATATATATATATATATATATATATATATATATGTATGATGTATGTATGTATGTATATATACATATATATATATATATATATATATATATATATATATATATATATATATATATATATATATATATATATATATATACCGGTCAGGGAAGTGCTTGCTGTTTGTGCAGCATATCATGCAGATGTTGGAACATTATTTGAGCAGATATCCAGCAGATTACAAACACATTCTTCGGCGCTGAGGACTGTTGGCTGCAAAGCTAAAGACCTGAAAGTTTTGTTAGAGACTTTATGCACATGTCACAGGATGTTGTGTAATCTGCTTAACCCAGGGCCCTTGTAAACAAGGATTGATCGTGCATTGCTTTGTATGCCGTTCATGGATGCACATTCGTTTAACAGGATTGTTTTCAATCAGATTGTAAAAAAAGCACCCATGTAAACTGTGCCACTGTGTGGTGTACCTCGATGACTTTGTTATTCTGGCCATATGTGCATTAGCATCACTTCCTCCTCCACACTGACCATGGTGTGCTCACCTGGCTCTTGAACTTCAAGAACAGAGAAGGCCAAGTTGCTCACGACTGGGTTTGACTTTGAAATACAACATCATGCAGGGTGGCATCACAGCACTGCTGATGCCCCCTCTCGCCATCCATGTGTGGCAGTGGAGTGTTGCTATTGACAAGTGCAGGAAGAACAGAGCCAGAAAGTTTGGGCACTGGCAACTGCCTACCCTTCTGACAGTGGCACACACTGACCACTGAGCAGTTGAAGAAACAGCAAGAGGCTGATGCAACTCTTGTGTTGGTGAGAGGGTGGCTGGAGGCAAGGCAGCAACCCAAATGAGCAGAACTGTCAGCCCTGGGACCTGAGGTGAAGGTATATCACTCCCATTGGGCAACTTTAAAGTCCATGTAATATACCAGAGGTGGCAGACACCAGGACAAGGGAACAACCTCCTGCAGCTGCTATTACCTGAAGCCTTGCATCCTTAATTTCTTCAGGTTGTCCATGGCTTGGTGGACAAGCCATGGACCAGTCTGAAACCAGTCTGAGACCAGTCTCAAAAGTCTGAAAATGCCAAGAACACACAAAACATGTCGGGTGATGGCGTTGAGAGTGATGTTTGGTCATCTGATGCCTGCTATCCAGGCCATGTTACCTCACATATCTGAGGTCCCTGCCACTGCTTCCAAGTTGGGAATGAGACAGATGTCATCCCTTCATTCTTTTTTTTACTGGAGCGATCGTGGGAATGACTGGCAGTCAATGACACACCACGATTGCAACATGTTTCTAATTTATAAAAACTTGCCAAACAAAAGAACAACACGAGCGCAGCGTCTTGCCTGTAGCTGGTGTAAACAGATGTTTCAGCGTCCCGAGAAGTCCACAATGCATTGCAGTTTTTTCCACTGCTTACATCATCCTTTCGAGCCCTACGGTAAAGCCAAGACCCTCCACCACCTCTGGAGGCGGTCTACTGGCCGGGCTGTTGACTGGATATTGATCTGCATGTGTACTGCTGTGATGCTGGCATTGCCCAGAACGGACCAACCCAGTGTTCCCATGTGCAACTCCAACAGTACTTGGTGGGGGCCCCAATGGAGAGAGTAGGAGTGGACATCCTGGGGCCCTTCCCAGTCACTGACCATGGTAACTGCTGTGTTCTTGTGGCCTTTTTACAAAGTGGTCAGAAGCATATGCAGTTCCAAATCAAAGTGCCACGACCACAGTGGAGAGGCTGGTGGAGATGTTTGCTCACTATGGGGTACCCAACGAGCTTTACAGTGACCGGGGAGGAACTTTGAGTCCCAGGTATTCCGTGAAGTATGCCAATGGCTGGGGGTGAGTAACACAAGGCCAACTCCACCCCACCTGCAGAGGTGATGGACTGGTTAAAAAGGTTCAGTCATACCCTGTCCACCCGAATTGCCATTCTCACCAGTCAACAGTCGTCACCTGTCCCTGGCCTTGTGGTCTTACTGATCCGCTGTTCATGAGTCCCGCTAGTGCATACCTGCAGCTCTCATGTTTAGGAAAGGACTCCGGACACCAGTGGACTTGGTTGTTGTTGCACCGACAGAACCTGAGATAGCTGGAGGGAAACAGATGGACTACTTCTACAGACTAAAAGAGTGTATGCCAGTGGTGCATGACTACACCCATTATATCCAAACCAACTCTCGAATCCAGCAGAATGGGCCTATGATACCTGTTGCAGAGGATGAGCTTTCATGACAGGGGACAACGTATGTTTTTACTGTTCTGCCTGGAAAAAAGGGACATCCCCCCAAGCTTCACAGCCACTAGAAAGGTCTCGGTGAAGTGGTATGCCAATTGTACCTAGTAGCCTACAGATGCCCAACAAGAGTCGCATGGTGGTGCTGCACCAGGACATACTCTCAACACACCATCCTCTCGCCCCAATTGTTGCTGTGGGTGGTGGTGAGAGAAATACTGCTGTCAAGTTGACTGTCCACCTGCTGTGATCCCTGTCAGCCTTGAACTTCCAGCTTACAAATGAATAGTTCACCAGTGACAGCATCCTAGACACTTAAGAGAGTTTGTACTGGGTGAAGGGGTCGCCAGGGATGACTGACCGGTGGGGGCTATATAGCAGTGGCTGCCATGACGGTGATGCTGCAATGCACCATGTGAGTTTGGGATGCGATATTTAATATTATAATGTGTTATTGGCAGTTGTCTTTTGTTGTGTCCTTGTTGTTTAGTTAATCTAAATAGTTTAGTCAATTTTAACATCAGATCGGGAATGAGACATGTAGGTTTAATGTGGTCCTGCTAGTGTTCCTGTTGTAAGCATTTAAAAATAAAAGCTCTCTATTGCTGTGGGGACCCATTTAAAGCTGCAGACTCTCTCTGTGCTGACTCTGTCCCACATGGGTGGTCACAGTGTCATATTACAAATTATTCATTTCAGAAGACCCCTCACAGATATAATGAGGTTTGACAAGTTTGGCATTACTTCTATCAGAGTTTTTTTTTTTTTTTACATCGTTCAGTACCATATCGTTATTTTAGAAAAAAGATTATTTTACTCAAACTAATGCACATTGATTAACCTTTGACTAGTGTACCTGAATTTAGATCTCTGGTTATAGAGGGATTGTTTTTTTGTACAACTAAATTTTCAATCCATTGAGAAGTACAGTGCCATTGAAGTGTCTGGAGACTGTCAATTGTCAGAAACAAAATCATTTTCACACCACAAAAATAGGCAACCTGTTTTATCTTCACATAACACATTGTTGGCTTATCAAAGACCTTTTTTTTCAAGATGTCTGTGCAATCAGTCATTACGGATGTGACTGCATCACCATTGAAAAACTTTTGCAGCTTCAGAAACTAACACTCTCAGCTGCTTTGATTCTTTCACTGTAACTCTGAAATGGGAAACGCATCAGTTTGGAAGAGCAGATATTTGTATTCAAATAAAGAAAGCACAAGTAAAAAGTTGTTTGAGGATTATTTAAGTACATACACCTGAAAATACAGACACAAAGTACAAATACGTTGTTGCTAGCCACCTGTAGTCCTGCTTCAAGTGTGAGTGTGGTGGTGGTGTTAGTGTACTGTACCTGCAGAGAAAGGCAGAAATGCTTCTGGTTTGACAAACTTGCCCTCAGCATTCAGGAAGTGCCCGGGGTTGAAGGTGTCCGGAGTCTCCCATTGAGTCTCATCAAACAGCACCGAGGTCAACATGGGCATCAGGGACGTACCCTGAAAAAAGAAAAACACACAATGATGACAAGCAACTATCAAATTCAGCTAAACACTCAAACTTCAAATAGCTTTAGACTGAAGGGACCTTTGGTATGTAGTAACCGCCCAGTGTGGTGTCCTGAGCTGCTCTCCTCAACCCATTCAAAGGGACGATGTTTCCTATTCTCTGGATCTCGTGGATGACCGCATCAGTGTAGGGCATGTTGGGTCTGTCCGCCATGGTCGGATGTCTGGTCTGCCCGATCACCCGATCGATCTCCTCCTGGACTTTCACTGAAGAGAGTTAAATGATTTTCTTAACACTGAGAGCTACTTCATGGGTACAGAGTTGGGAGAAAGTCTACTTGCAACAAATTAGAGTAACATGTATGGAGTGGCTCAGGAAGGGTTCAAAGCATCTTTATAATAATTTACCATGATAGGTTAAACATCAAATATTAACTTTGTCTCTTAGTGTGAGCAGAACTTTTTGCTGCTCAGTGTGAGAGAGATGGTGAACTTGGAGGAATGGGGACCTGGGGTGGACACAGTGTGGACATTGTGGAGGAGGTGGTCATATAGACAAACTGGACTGGGTAGGAAGGAAAATTCAGTCAGTTGAGTAGCAGTAATTATGGGTAAACCTTTACGATGATAATTTTTTACTATTTGATGTTAAATTATATCCACTTCCCTTTGTACAGTTCAGTCTGCACACAGGAGAGTCGGTTCAAATTACTCTTTATATTTGCTAAACGCCAACATATTTGAATTGTGAGCATTTTCTGTTTTGTTCATAATACTGTGGTGCTACAGCCTCACAGTTTGTCTCTTTCTGGCATGCCACCCACCCTGGACATCAGGGTTTCTGATGAGGTAAACCAAAGCCCATAGCAAAGTAGTGGAAGTTGTTTCTGTTCCAGCCAGGAAGAGGTCCAGAGAGCACAGAGTCAGGTTGGCTTCAGAAAAACCCTGGTCAGACTGTTTGTGCTAATAAAAAAAATCATGCAGAGAAGGAACATTGGTTAATGTACTGAATGAACTGGCAGCTTGAAAGAAAAGAAGAAATGTAGAGTGCAATGTGTGCTAAAAATACTTTTGTCATACATTCTTCATCTCAATGATGAAAGCATCAATGTAGTCTCTGGGATTGTTGTGGTCCAGGTCCTGCTTGTGCCTCTTCACCTCCTCACCAATAAAGTTCAGCAGAGTTCCATAGTTACTGAAAATATTGTTGTGAGGACCTGGCAGGTGTTTCATCAGTCCAGGTAATGCATCATAGAGCTGAAAGAAAAGAAAGAAAGGAATGAGAAAAACATGTGACTGTCACTAAATTAGAGGGACGTTGTGAACATACCAGACCCCAGATGCTTCCCTCAAGCTGAATAGCCTCTGATAAATACTTCAGCATGAGCTGGAAATTGTGGTCAGAGTAGTCAAACCGTTTCCCCATCACCAACTGGCAAATAATGTTGGACACAGCGTTGTTAAAGAGGCCTGCTGGTGTGAAAAGACCTCCTAAAGAAGAAGAAACAGCTGTTTGAGAAACCTGCAATGATGTACCTTCTTACAGGAGTAGGAGCTGATCATGTGCTCGATGTAAAATACCTTTCTCCTTCTCAATCTCTTCCTGCAGGACTCGCAGCTCCTCACAGATGCACTGCTCCATGTTGTTTTTGCCCAGGCCGAAGGAGCGCAGGGTAGACAAGGCAAAGCGTCGCTGTCTCTTCCATTTCTCCCCACTGCTCACAAACAAACCATCTACACACAAGTATGAAGAGGTTAATTGCTAAAAAAAAAAAAAAACCTCTGTTTTCTGTATAACACAGGCGAAGAAAAGTCAGGATTTTTATACCTTCAGTTCCTGAGTAAACTCTCTCAGCCAGTGCACTGTGTGGCCGGTCCACAAAATTATCTGCTTGGGACACGATGGCTTCCTTCACCATCTTGTATCCGCAAACAAACACCATCTTTTCACTGCCAAGACGGACACTGAAGACATTCCCATACTCTTTGGCCAACTGTGAATAATATGACAAACAATATCTTGATAAGCACAATGCAGTAGTACCTTAAGTAGTAAAGGTAAAACACTGCTGTCCAGTCTGGTCGAAGTTAATGAGGAGCCCTCAATGAACCTCAACTGCAGTGCCCCCAATAACAAAATGTGTAAAAAAAAAATCACATAGTTTTCTAGTCTTAAAGGATTTTTATGAAAGTTTTTTGAAAAAAATATAAAATGAAAAAATAAATAATAATAATAAAATCAGATAGCACTCAGTTGCAGCAATAACACACATTACATGTCAAGTATTAACAGACTTTAATTAGTAGCACTGAAGAAAACATGACATTATAAATAAGTACTAACTATTTCAGTTCTGGCATGGTCAGATGACTCTAATGATTGGTCAGCTAAATCAGTAAACATGGTTCTTCTGTTGTGTTATTGGGTGGCAGAGCAGAGGGAAAAGATTCCTTCAAAAGTTGTTGTCAGGCCCCCTCAATCAAGAGAAAATCTTCTAATTTAGTCATAAATTGTAGAAAAGTGCATATAAAACTACCATGGACATCTTACTTGTTTACTTTCACTCTTGTTATGGGCTACAGAATTACGATCCTTCTTTCTCAAAATGCAGAGAGGCATCGATTGCGCCCACATCGCCCATATCTAAAGCCACCTCTGTCTATTTGTCTCTGCCAGGCTTTCTCGGCCAGGAATGTTACGGCCCTCCCCTTCACAGGCCAATGTTAGCAGGTTCGTTTAATGGGCAGCCAGGAAAAAATGGTCAATTATTGTAACAGCAACTGGAAATAATGACTTATTTCACTGAATTTGTTTAAACAAGAGAGGGATTGCACTTTAGAGTACTGATTTCAACATGTTGTTTGAAGGTGTAGAGCCGTGATGTGCGGCCCGTAAAGGCCGGCCGCTGCTCCCTCCAGAGCTGCTGTTTCTTTTAGCCCCGACCTTACACACCAGTATTTTATTCTGCTTCTACGCCCCTACTGGTGTGCTTCAGCTTGGCTCAGCCGTTCTCCTGGACCGGACCGTCGAATCACCCCAGGTCCTTGTCAGGCTGCCAGGCTGAATTACATTGTTTTTTTTGCGTTTTTTTTTTTTTTTTTTTTTTTTGCGTTTATTGTCGATGTCTACACCGTGGTTATTGTTTGCTGTTTTGTTTGGTTGTATTGTTTAAATCCTCTGTCATTGTTGTGTCTTTGTCTTTTTTTCTCTTCCTCCCCTCATCTTGTTTCTTTTCCTTTTTCACTCTATTGCAGGTTTTGTGTAATTGATTTGTTTTTTTCTTTTTTTTTTGGAACAGGAACTGGGGGTCCCCAGTCTAGCCAGATCCCTTGGTGGTAGTGATCCGTCGGTTGCAGTGACGTGCACTCTGGGTGTCTTTGGTTTGTGGTGTCACGTGGTGCGTAGATCCCCCCTGTGTGTGTTTGTTTGCTGGCTGCCTGGTAAGCCCCGACCCTGGTTCCTTTGGTAGTTTGAGTTCACCTGCGTTTGTAGTAGATCTAGATTTTACTTTGTTTTCCCTCATTCATAGTAAATTGCTTGTTGTTGTTGTTGCTGTTGTTGTTGTTAGGTATATACTTTAAATTATCACTACTGTCATGATGGAGTAAAGGGAACAGCTATATTAACTGCATATCAGGCCGTTGTGACACTTGTTCCTGAGAACAAGTGCACCAAGTTTATAAGACGTTCTGCTGAAGTGTAAACATACCCACATGTTCCGGAGACATCACCACTCACACGCTAGTGTTTTAAACATATTCGATAAGGATGTCAGCCCTTGGTTGGCAGCTGATATCAACACCAAACTGTCCAATTATGAACAAAGTCCAGCCTATGTGTCGGGGCAGGCCCAGCCCAGAAGAATATGGAATAAAAGCTCTGTCTCATGAACAATCGGGACCCTTTCGGGGCGAAATACTACGTATTTTTCCATGTAATGCTCAGCGCTGGACCTTTACAGGACCTTTACATGTTTAGAACACTAGTGTGTTCTCTCAATGATAAAGAATCCTTTAAAACATTCCTGGATCCAGACAGTGATCCGGATCATCACCAAAATTTAATGGATTCTAAGTTAGCCCAAGACCCACCTTTCACAAAGTTTCATTGCAATCCGTCCATAACTTTTTCCGTAATGTTGCTAACAAACCAATCAACCAACAAACCAACAAACCAACATGATTACATAACCTCCTTGGCGGAGGTAATAATAGCCATGTTTACAGTGAATAACAAATTAATTGGATGCACCATCTTTAAAAACCAAAACATTTATGAACAAATGAATAGCTTATTGAATTCTTAAAGGATGCAGTTTGAATATTAAAGCGATACTTCAACATTTTGGCAAATTGGCCCATTTAATGCAATTCCTTAGTCATTTCGAACAGCATACTTATTTTTTTTGTGGGGGCGAGCTATTGTTTATTCAGAGGTGAGTCGGGGAAGGTTTTCAGGACGGACACAATGGAAGTGGATGGTATTTTTGTTCCCCCTCGTCAAACTCATCAAATACACAATCCAACAACGCCAAAACACTTTGGTGGACACGTTATAATCCGCACATTCACTACGCTGTGGAACACCAACAAATAATATTGTAGCGTTACGACACTGAAGCAAATACTGGGAACTACTTCTTCTTTTGAGATCATACGCCCAGACGCCATATTTAGTAAGTAGTTCCGTCTTAGCAATCTTCGCATCAACAACTCAATCTCGTAATTTTGCATTCATATTTCACAGCGTAGTGAATGTGCGGATTATAACGTGTCCACCAAAGAGTTTTGGGGTTGTTGGATTGTGTATTTGATGAGTTTGACGAGGGGGAACAAAAATACCATCCACTTCCATTGTGTCCGTCCCGAAAACCTTCCCCGACTCGCCTCTGAATAAACAATAGCTCACCCTCACAAAAACAGTAAGTATGCTGTTCGAAATGACTAAGGAATTGCGCTAAATGGGCCAATTTGCCAAAATGTTGAAGTATCGCTTTAAGAAAGGGTGCAGTGGTGGCCTTCATTTACTCACTGGACAGAGTAACAGAGCATTCAATCTTTGACATATTAACTGAACAATACTGTGAAAATAAAATAAACATGTACCTTGGTAAAATAAACATGTGGATGTTTGCTGTCCATGCTCAGTATGTTCCCCACAATGGGAAGAGCCAGAGGTCCAGGAGGGTAGTTGTGTGGCTTCCTGTTTTTCAGGTAATCTGCGATCAGCAGGAAAAGCACAGCAAACAGCAGCAAGCTTTTTAGGTCAAAACTGAGGAAGAAGCTATAAAGCCACATGATTGAAGAAATCCAAACAAAAGAGGCTTTAAAAAAGAGGTTTCTGCTTCTTCAACGCGACTCTCCGGAGCAGGCTGACTGATGAGTCAAGCTCTCTTTAGTCCACAGAGTCCATGCTTTCACACTCTTGCATAACAGGTTTCAAGCCACGCCCCGTTACTCCTGACAACAAGACCTGCAAGCAATGTTGCCATCCGTTCTTTGTCTATCCCTTTATCTTGCCCCCGCCCTCCTTGATCCCCTCAATGACGTATAGAATTAAGTAATTCTATACGTCATTGGATCCCCTCATAAACCAGTGCAATGATAGATTTTATCTAGTTTTTGAAAAAAAAAAAAAATCTGAACCAATACAGAACACGTGATATTAAGCAGTAATATTTTCTTGAGATTCTGCATAAAATATCAAAGCTTAAAAGTGACTGACTTGGAGTTATTTTAGTAGCTTCTGAAAAAAAGCTCTTGATTGGCAGTCATAAAGTGTACTTGCTGTTTTCAGGATGCTATTACAATCATATTTTTGTGCGGTCAAGTTTTTTTTTGACTGAAAATAAGTAACCAATTATAAGTATCATTTAGAGTTGCTCAATTAAATACTAAAGGAGTTTATTTTCTAGTTACTAAACATTACTGTGTTATAGTAACCAGTCTATGCTTTTAATAGCAAAGCACCTATTTATCTTGTTATTGAAAATTACTTAAAATCATATTTACCAGTTATTGCTTTAAATAGTAAAGAATTTAATTACAACTACCACAAGATAGTATTGGATGGCTGTTGGAGTTACTAATTATTGCTTATGAATAATGTAGTAGTTACTTTACTTGTATTTAGTGCTTAATTAGAGTTGCAGTAACAAGTGTTACATCAGTAGTTACTGAAAATGTGTATCCTATTTGACCATACCTACTTGCTTCTACTGTAAGAAGTAAAGGAGTTGCTTCACTAATTACTTAATATGAAACATAAGTAGTTTCTTAGCAAAATCTCTTGATCTTCACTCTTCACTCATTGCTGCAGCAATGTGGTGTTACTGTCACATTAACTGAACTGTCAGCAATGTGTGGGTCAGTTCACTCATACATTCAGCTGAATATATTTCAATTTGTTGGAATTAAAATAAAGGTTGTGTGACTTGACCCTAGATGGTGCTGTGCAGCAAGCCTTTTCAGACTGCAGATGTTCATAGAATGAGGCCAGAGTGTAACGTGAGGCCCTGTGCACACTGCATCACCTTTGTGTCTGCAAGGGCAGCCCTGCTGGCAACAGAACAAGCAGCTCTGCACTTTGACACACTATGAGGTGTGTCACATAATGCACCTATTCAGTTTTATTCATCGACCATAAAAATTATCACATGCGCAGGAGTCTGGTGGATGACTTTGTTGTCTGGTGCAGGGGAAACCACCTTCAGCTGAATGCCTCAAAGGCTAAGGAATTCGTCATTGACTTTAGGAAATCTCAATCACGTCCACGGCCAGTTCTGACCGACTCACATGAGGTTGAGCTCACTGAGAGTTACAAGTACTTTGGGCTGTGGCTGGACAACAGGATGGACTGGATATCACAACACAGACTACCTGTACAAGAATGGACAGAGCAGGCTGTACTGAGCCTGCTCTGTCCTGAGGAGGCTCCAGCAGTGCAACTAAAGCACTTTAATTTAGTCACCACAGTGGTGGTCACATGTTTCATGTCATTGTAGCTTTTCCTTTATTTTATCTGAAAAAGATACAAAATAAACTATTGAAACCAAAAAAGAAAGAAACTAAATCATTGTTCATACATCCATTACTTGAATGTCCAGCTTTCTTGTTTCATTGAGAGACACTGTTTTTTTCTAAAACTAAAAAGAGTTGCATCCCTTCAATTTAATTTACAAGGAAAATATTTATAACTTGCTAAATCACCCCGTGCCAAAATTGATTGCACAGAGAGTTGAAAGTTAATTCTAGTCACAATGCAATTAGAAAAAAAACTTGATTCTCCACTAAAGTCTCTATTAAAGTCAAAATTTCTACCTGATTTCAAGACTTTTGGAATATTTTCTGTTCCTCATGGTGTCACAAAGTGATCACATGTTCTTTTTTTGGATCTAATATTTGTGCCTTTATGTGGTGAACGTGAAAAGCTTTGCATTAATGAGTTCAGCTTACAAGAGTGAATTGTTGTAATGGACCTAAATGTTAACAGTTTCAGCACTAACGACATAATTCAGCTTTGTGCTCCTTCTGAAGACAACTTAGAGTTCTGAAACATACATAATCAACTACATGACTTTACCAGAGCAAACATTTAGCTTAAATGTACAGAGATTAGAATACAATAGAAAATCCTTTATTTGTCCCACAAGGGGAAATTTACAATGAATCAACATTCACAACAATCACAGATGCAATACACATTACAACATAGTTTTATGTATACAATCACCATCCTGCTTAGACACAAATGTCACCAGAGTCTATTCAAACTGATATATTAATAATAAACGAGTTGAAGCCAGAAAAGTTATGTAAATACAAGTGCAGCCTCAGATAATATGTTTACACAAACGGCTGAAAAATATCACAGTGATGATGAAATTGGACCGCCACTGGACACACGTCTTATCCCTCTGGTTTACAGATACAGTGGTGCCACAAAATGTTGAAATTCAGAGTCAATACAATGGAAACTTGCATTGACAGATTTGAGTTGTGTGTGTGTGTGTGTGTGTGTGTGTGTGTGTGTCCACAACTACGAACACAAATACTGACAGCAGCAAACACATTGAGACTATCAGAAGGGTGGGAAGGCAAATAGAAAAAGCATAATCAAAAATATAGAAAGTTCTGTGAAAATAAGAAATGTAAATTCTGAAAGTGCAGAAAAACAGCTCGGGATATATTGCAGCATAACGTAGATCGTTAATGTAGTGACATACAGTATTAAAATGGGATTAGCAAACCCAATTTCACTCTTTTTCATAAAAAGGGCTGACCTGATATTTTCTGGTATCTTAGCCCAAATATTTGAGTCACAAAGACTAAAAGCAACATGTTTTGTTCAGACTATATTAAAGCAAGCTTGATAAAATGAAGGTAGACTTTGATAGTTCATTGACAAACATTTATAAACTTGGTTTCAATGACTTGACAGTTTAAACAGGCGCTGAAATTATTCCTACACTTTGGCTTGTATTTCTACTGTTATTAGGGGCAAATGCCAGTCACAGTTATTAACAATCCTCAGCTGTCTGTCAGTCAGAGAACTGGTCAACACTACAAGGAGAAAAGTCATTTTGAGTACAAATCTGAGAAATGATGATCAGATCCCAGAAGGTTTTCCCATACACATATGTAAGAACTGACTTTATCACACATCAGTTCTCACCGTCTGTGTTATGTTTGAGTCTTTCATCCTGAATGGAAAAATTCCATTGAAGGACAGATTTGTGATTTTAATAGTGCGGCACATTTGAAGAGTTTCAAATGTGCCGCACTGTTATGACAGTAGCAAAAGTTTAAGGGGCTGTAGTGTGACCAGCTATGTTTCATTTAGTTTAGTTTTAGTTTATTATTATTATTTGGTCAGCAGATTATAGATTAACATACAGAATTATGTCAAAAATACAAAACAATATCAATCATTCATTGATCATCATCATCATCATTATCTGCGACCAAGGGTTTAGGCTGAAGTAAAAACTTATATTGCCTAACCCTTTTCATAAAGTAAAGTTTCTACATTACTGGAAATGATAAATAAATGGAGACAAGAGGAAAGGGAAGAAAAAAAAAGATTCACAATATCTATTCAGAACTCAAGGAGGAACTAGTTCACTGCAAAAACTCCAAATCTGAGCAAGCTTCCCAAACCCGCCCCGAGCGAAAACGTCTCACCGTACCCGATCCAAGATAAATACACCCAAACATCACATCCCACCAAGATAAAAACACCCGAATCAAGAGACAACCCTCCGAAACCAAGAAAACCCCCACCGGCAGACTTCTTCACCAATTTCAAAGTAAAAGTATCTTGATTCAAGAAAAAAATTCTGCTAATAGAACAAGTGAAAACCCTCCCGATTCCAGAGAACCTCCCCCCTCAAACCAAGCCCCTCCATCCCGATGAAATACAATACCCAAGCGAACCCATCCCAAACTAAGCAAAACCAGACATCTCCACCCAAAACAAATCTAAAAAACCTGCCCAGATCTGGAGCCTCCGCAGTGTTCATAAAGACAAGGTGGTTACACAAACATTTTGGAAACTGTTATTCCTGGTATTTTTCAAGAACTATTTGTTTGTACCGCTTTTTAAATGTTTTCAGAGTTTTACATGTTTTTGTTCTATCATCTAGTTTATTCCACTTGGTTACACCAATTACAGAGATACATCTCCGTTTCTTGTTTAATCTTGCTCTATTTTTATTTAATATGCAAGTACCTCTAAGATTATAGCAACTTTCTCTAAGTTTGAACATCTTTTGGATACAGTTTGGAAGATTACTGTTGTATGCCCTATATATCACCGTTAGGGTGTTAAGATCAATAATATCATATATTTTTAATGTTTTTAACACAGAAAAAATTGAATTTGATGGTGTGTAATAATCAGCATGACTGACAATTCTTATTGCCTTTTTTTGAAGTAAAAAGATAGGGTCAGTGTATACTCTATAATTATTCCCCCATATTTCCGCTCCATAATTAAGATATGGAAGAACAAGAGAATTATATAATAACATAAGTGAGTTTTGATTTAACACAGATTTCATTCTACCTATTGTACCGATGTTTTTTGCTAAACTAGACTTCATAGTATTTATATGCTGCTTCCAGCTAAGTTTTTCATCTACTATAATCCCCAAAAATGTACAAGCTTGAACACGCTCAAGTACAGAATCATTTATTTTAAGATTAACTTTGTTCTTAATTTTGTTATTTCCAAATATAATATATTTTGTCTTACTCAGATTCATAGAAAGCATATTATAATCGAACCATCCCTTTAAAATGGTATGCTCATTTTATATTATTGCAATTAGCCTATGCAGTTCATTACCAGAGCAATAGAGGCCTGTATCATCAGCATACAGTAAACATTTAACATTATCTAATATCTCTGGCACATCATTTATATACATATTGAATAGTTTAGGCCCTAAGATAGAACCTTGGGGAACTCCATATGTCATAGGAAGTTTTAAGGAATCAATATTGTTGTAATGCACATATTGTGTTCTGTTGCTGAGACAACTGGTCAACCAAGCTGCAGCAATACCTCTGACACCGAACCTTTGAAGCTTTTTAATAAGTAGCATGTGATCTATGGTATCGAAGGCCTTGCTTAAGTCTATAAAAAAATGTTGGGAGAGCGAAAGAGACTGAGGGGTTTTCTTTTGGGTGTGGGAGGTCGGGTCAGCACAGGGGATTTTTTAATATTAAAAAATCATTATCATATAATATTATCATTAATTTTTTTTAATATGTAAATCACTTTGAATTATTTTTTGAACAAAAAGTGATCTATAAACTAGTTTGACTGATGGGTTGACATATCCTCTGTATTGTTTTCTTCTGTTTTGTTAAATCCAGTAAAGGATTTGTTTTTTGTTTAATCTATCTTTATGCTTTAGTTGACCCCAGAGTCCGGATAGAGCACATCCCTGAAAGTGGTGAAGAACAACCAAGCCAAGATCCTGTGGGGCTTCAAGTTTCAGAGCGACAAACTGGTGATGGCCATAGTGGTGGTGGATAAACATGAGAGGAGAGCAGTAGTGATCGATGTAGCAATCCTCAGGGACAGCACCATCAGAAAGAAGGGACATGGAAAGCTGGAGAAATACCAAGGGCTGAAAGAGCAGCTGGAGAATATGTGGGGTCTGAAGGCAACAGTGGTGCCAGTAGTGATCGGGGCACGAGGGGCAGTAACCCCCAAGCTGGATGCATGGCTCCAGGAAATACCAGGAACAACATCTGACATCTGTTCTGGACAGAAGAGTACAACTTCTAGGAACAGCTAAGATCCTGCACAGAACCTTCAAGCTCCCAGGCCTCTGGTAGAGGACCCGAGCTTGAAGGACATACTGCCCAGGACGGGTGAGAACACTGTTTTGATGCGTGCTTGCGTGTATGTGTGTGTGTGTGTGTGTGTGTGTGTGTGTGTGTGTGTGTGTGTGTGTGTGTGTGTGTGTGTGTGTAAAGATGGCATGGCAATGCCACTCACTCTGATCACTCTTTGATCAGGTTCTGGGGTCATAGCTTTAGCGAGGTATGGCCAGCATCTCGAACTCTTGTGGGGAATAGGTGAAACCCATCACAGCCTGCATGCTGGGCAATTTTCCATCAACAGCAGAGAAAGTGAAACGTTGGAGAAGCGAAGAAAAGAAAAGAAACAGCTCCAGTTTGGCCAGGTGCTCGCCTAAACACACCCGTTTCCCTGTTGGAAAACAACAGAAATATTAGTGTTCTTGCTATCCTGTTTCCTATTAAATGAACTGTTGTTAATATCTTCAAACTAAGAAAAAAGACCTGCAGAAAATGGTAGGAAGGCATCTCTTTTGAGGAATTTGCCCTCTGAATCCAGGAAATGCTCAGGATTGAATTTCTCTGGAGTTTCCCACTCGTTCTTGTCAGAGAGCACAGATCCAAGTGAGGTAGCGACAACTGTTCCCTGCAACACACAAATTGTTGAAACATTTTAAACATACACTGACTGCACACTCAACTTCCTCTGAGGGAAAACCTCATTTTTATTTTGTATATGTATCATCTATTAAGATTTTCCAGGATGATCATGCCTGCTGAAGTCTGCAAAAGGTATCTTACTTTGGGTATAAAGTATCCTCCTAGTGTGGTGTCCTTATTGGCCATCCTGGGGAATCCTAAAGGAACAATATTTCCATGCCTTTGGACTTCATGGATGACGGCGTCAGTGTAGGGCATGTTTGGCCTGTCAGCCAAGACAGGCTGACGAGACTGTCCAACCTCCCTGTCGATCTCCTCCTGGACTTTCTCTGAGAGAGGAAACACAGTAAGAACTACAACAGTCAGCCTCGTGACAGTCAGCATTACACCACTTTATGCTATCTATGATCTGAAGCACTTAATGTGACTGAAGTGCTACTGACTCTGGATCTCTGGATAGTGCATCATGTACAGGAGAGCCCAGCGCAGCGTGGTGGCAACTGTTTCCGTTCCAGCCTCGATCAGGTCGAGGGTGCAAACCACCAGCACCTCAGTGTTGAAGCCAGCCTGGGGATCATCTTTTTTCTACAACAACCCAACATGCTTTTAGTTGACTTCATTGTGAATTGAGAAGAAAGACTTCTAAATATTGTCAAGTCATAAATGTTGGACAAAAAAGTACATCACCACAATGTGTGCAGGCGTTATGCACTGGCTGATTAAGAAGGATTCGGCCTAATTAACTATGATTGTGCATAAAATGTGTTTAATTGCTAGCTCACGCAGATGGATTGCGCTTTCACTTTGCACATGTTCTACAGGTGATTTATTAAGTGCAAACATGAGTGTTCATATTTGGCTTTCAAGTGCTTTACACCGTGTTTAGAATTTATTTAAGAATTTATTAACAGTTAAGTGTATTCATTGGGAGGACTTTTCTCTTTCACTCATTTATGATACAAAAAAAAAATCTATGAGTGAGTTACAAGATTTTATGACAATTTATAAATAATCCTCTGGACTCATGTGAAATAGGGTCAGTTAAAACATGAACAATGGAAGATTCAAGTAGCTATTAATAATTCATCGTTTTGTTCTTGTTAGTATATGATCCAGCATACTAGACATTTCACCAGTCCATAACACGTCCATCACAACCACACCAGTGATTCCATCTCCCAACGATTAAATTATATGTACCCACCAGTCGTGGGCAAGTTACTTTTAAAAAGTAATTGCTTATAGTTACAAGTTACTTCTCCAAAACAATAACTGAGCTAAAACAAATATTTCAAAATATTTTACAATATTCTAAAAGTAACTTATAACTAGGCAAAGTAACTGTTGTGTTAAAAAAATGTATTTAAATATTTTAAAGAATTTGGATCCTGACTATTTGATTAATGAAATAAATGAACACTTGACAGAATAAATTACGAACACGAAAAACGACATTAATCTAAATTATTCAAATGTTACTGTGAGATAATGTGAGACCAATCAAATTTCATTTGTAGCTGTAGGTAGCATTTCTACATTTGTAAAATAACAATAAAACGCAATAAATGTATGTCATTAGATGTCTGTATTTCCATTTAAAAGCTGCCTTTGAATGATCAGGGCTCTCTATGGCTGTTTCTGTGTCACGTCACGTGACGTATTATGCACCAGTGTGGTTCGTCCTTTATGGAAACAAACTTCACTCTCCTCGGTGCAAGCGAAGAAAAAAAACAAGCTGAAAGCGGTGAATTATGGGAACGAAACCACACCTTGCATTATGGATAGTAATGACAATGGTGTTGTTACCCTGGGAAAAGTAATTACTTAGATTACCCGTTACTAAACATAGCAAAAGGAACACAGTTACTGCTATCACCGCTAGCCACCAGGTAAAGTTAAAGGCATGGTTCTGGATTGTGGGAGATAAGTAGAGTGTATAGAAAAGAAAAAAAAGTGACAATAAATAGTTACAGTTACCTTCTCCATCTCTGCAAGATATACGTCAATATAGTCCCGTGGATTGTCGGGGTCCCAGTCCTCCTGGTGTTTTTCTATTTCTTCGGTCAAGAACTTCACGATCTGTTTGTAGTTGCTGTGGATCGTTTGGTGAGGTCCCGGCAGATGTTCCATCAATCCGGGGAAGACGTCATATAACTGGAGATGGGATAAACCCTCGGGTCAAAACAGTGACCTTTTGTTTGATGATCACAGATCTTTCAGTTTTCACAGAAACTACCTGACTAATAGCTGACCCAGCCAGCAACACAGCCTCATTGTCCAGCTCCAGGATCCTGCGATAGCTGTTATCGTTGTATTCATAACGATGTCCAAACACAACCGAGGCGATGATGTTGCCCACTGCATTTGTTAATGTATAGTGAGGGTTGAATGGTCTTCCTGGAGACATGATAAAAGAAATTGAAACAAGGAATAATGATACTAGAATAGTACAACTGAAGTGATTGATCCAATGCCATACACTTGCCTTGCTCTTCTTTGAAGGCTTCACAAAGGTAGTTGCTCTCTACTTTGATGTAATTTTCCAGAGATCTTTGGCCCGCTCCAAAGTGGCGCAGGTGAATGTTTGCAAACTTCCTTTGTATCTTCCACATGTATCCATTACTCATTGCTATACCTGTGTAAGAGTAAAATGAAACATGAACAAATGTCAGTAGTATCAAAAGAAATGAAAGCCATTCCTCTTCCTCACTGGTTTTTAAGATTTAATATTTAAGACCACTTTTCTTTTATTGTGTCTTTGAGATTGAATGCAAACATAAATGATTTGACCTTTCAGGATACATGCTCAAACACAGAATCAGTATGTAGCTCTGAACTGTAGGGGAACTTTGGTGCTTGGGAACCCTCGTGCTCGCAACACTCACCGATTCCCTTGAAGGTAACGTGGAAGAGGGGGATGATTGGCCTTGCAATGAAGCTGTCCAACTGGGTGACAAGAGCCTCTTTGACCGTCTTGTATCCTGTAATAAACACCATCCTGTCGCTGCCTCTCCTCAGGCTGAACACAGGGCCGTATTCCTGAGCCAGCTACAGGGAAAATGAAATACATCTTTTCAAGAAGTTTTAGAAATGCATTTAACAAGAAAAGAAATTTGGGAATGTTTGAAACAACTGGCATTGGGAAATATGATAAACCAAGGCTCCACAGTAAAGAGCCCTATTAAATGTTTTAACTGTAGACCTGACATGATTGGCACATTTCAACCAGTGCAGTCGTAACTTCATCACTACAATCACTTAAAATCATTGTTTTTTTTTTTTTTTGTTTTTTTTTTTTGGGGGGGGGGGGTAATTGCTGCTCCCTACAACTGGAATGATTCACAAAAAGGCTAAAACCTCCAGTAACTCATTATGAATGTGTGTATGGCCATTGTGCTTGTTATGTTTTGTGTATTTGGGTCCTTGAAGCTGCTAATTGGCCACATTGTTCATTTAATTGTTACAGGTTTGGGCTCGCTGCTAAAATATTAGCAGTTAATGTAGGTAAGAGTACATAAATCATAAAGAGACAGATTTAAAAACATTAAACCTCAGTTATTTGTGATCATACTAAAGTTATTAATGCTTTCATGACACATTTCCTTTCTTGAATGAGAACTAATTCTCCAATATCTGAAAAGCTGTAACAGTTAAAACTTACCTTTTGAAAATGAGTCACAAGAATCCCTATTTCAGCACTGATGTCTTGAGTTTGTACTATTTTAAATTAAATATTTGCCTGAAATTGTTTATGTATGTCATTAATGTTTGTTTTGGTTTTGTAAGATGCATAATACAGTGGAATCACAGCATGCATGTTAAAAATCAGTTTTACTTTCCCCTCCTGTAAGAGAATGCATATTCAGCTCACCTTTGCTAGTGATTTGTCATTAATCTCAGTGAAGATATTTCCCACAAAAGGCATGGCCCAGGGTCCAGGGGGGAAATTATGAGGTCTTCTGTTTCTCACCAAATCCAGCAAAAGGAGTAAGGCAAAACCCAAGAGCAGCCAACTTGAAAGGTCCATGTAGTCAAAAAGGGTCTTAACAATCATGATGAGAGAATCTCAAAACGCACTCTGACGATCCTCACCTGACCCTGCAGACAGAGTTGGTGTGTTTGGCTTGCAATCTATGTGGGGACTGCACCAAAGTGAAAAAAAAAAGAAAGAAAAAGGCTCCAAACATGTTACATAACACTGCCCTGAGTTCATGCAGCCCAACACAATGCAACAGGAGAGGAGCTTGAACTCAGCTTGACTGAGATATAACCCAGCTACCTAGAAAGTATGTGACAGTTACAAGAAAAAAAGTTCTTATCAGTTTTAATCACATTTCTAATGCAACACTTTTATCATTACTATTAGTTTATTATTTGCTCAGGTCTGTTAATGTTGACTGTACTCAACTTTGTATCGGTTTTATAGTACAATGAACAGAGTTCATGAAAGATTTATTGTTGTATAATATTTAAAGAAGCATTTTAAAGGATACAAACGTAACTTGATAATAAGAAAATGTACAATCTACCTGACTCTGTTCACAAGAAGGCCCAGCAGTGTCTCGAACAGCTCAGGAAACTAAGGACTTTTCAGAGTCAGCCAAGATATTTTAACTCTTGTTTACAGATCATTTAGTGAATCCACCCTCATCTACAACATTTCATCCTGTTTCAACTTCCTCATGACTGCCACCAAAACAAAACTCTCCTGCATAACAAACCAAGCCAGTAAAACAACTCGATCATCCCAGCTGCTTCTGACTGAGCTGCACAGGCGCTCAGTGGCTCCGCTTCTTTACGCTGCTGCCATCAGGCAGAAGATACTGAAACCCACTGGCCCACAAAAGTGTCTGCAATAACTCTTTTAAACAGCTCAAAGCAAATTCCTATCTGTTGTTGTGTTTGAATGCCTGACCAAGTGTTCTTTTAATCTGTGAGTCAGCCGGTTTGACAACAAATTTCTTTTTTTAATGATGAGCAGACGATAAAGTTTATATCTTATCTTATCAGTTTCTTTAATTCAGATTTCATGTGAAGGTATGTCTGTGGGAGACTATTTTGCAAAGAAAATGTAGTAGTGTGTTGTGTTGCAGGAAAACACATCCACATGTAAACACTAGAAAGGATCTTTGAGCTCATGGTTTTCCCTCTTCACGTTTTCCAAGGGGGCATTTTAAACATTTAATTTATAATCTCGCTTATTTTTCAGTCATAGCAAAGGAACTCTTTTCAAGACACAAAGCGACTTCCTGATCAGTTCACATGGTAATTTGTCATCATGAATGACTTTTTGGAATTTGTTGAGGGGAAAATGAGGCCCTGAGGCAAATATTTACTTTGCCTTTGCTCGATAGAGAAATCTGAGCCTGACTGCATTCTTCACTTCAGGGCAGATACTCAGTAAGTAAACAAAAGCTGTGTCTCCTCCCATGAAATTACAAGTGAATCATTTGTAGTGGATAATGTGTTTTATTTTTGACAAATCTTTGACAAAATTTTGATAACTTGATCTCAATAACCACTACTCCTTGAGCAGGTGTGTGGAGTTTTAACTGAATACCAGGACCTCCCAATGGTTTCCTCTTTATGAAAGATCATTGGTAACACTGGTCAAACCCACAATCAATCAATCAATCAATCAATCAATCAATCAATCAATCAATCAATCAAATTTTATTTAATAAACCGCCTTCCAACTGCCAAAAGGAGCACAAGGCACTTGACAGAGTAAAATAAAGTGAATAAGTAAAAATACTTTAAGAAACACACAGTTCAAAGGGGCTAAACATCAAATGCTAAACGGAATAGATGACATTTAAAGACATTAAGTTCAATGACAGATTGTAAATGCAACGGAAGAGAGTTCCAGAGCTTCGGCCCAAGAACAGCAAAAGAGCGGTCACCAAACTTTCTATATCTTGCCCTGGGGACAACCAAGGAGATGTGGCTCGATGAGCGTAGTGTCCTGGCAGGATGTTAAATTTCCAAAAGCTCTGAGATGTAGGGGGGGGGGGGGGGGGGGCATACCCATTTATAGCCATAAACACAAACACCAGAATCTTGTATTGGACTCGGAACCGCACCAGAAGCCAGTGGAGAGCTTGAAGGACCGGAGTAATGTGTGAGTATTTTGAGGAGTTGGAGATGAGACGAGCTATTGCGTTCTGAACCAACTGAAGTTTATGGAGGAGTGAGTGATTAAGTCCAGCGTAAAGGGCGTTACAATAGTCAAGCCTTGAGCTGATGAGAGCATGAGCAGCCTTCTCTAAATCTGCCCGGGACAAGAATGGCTTAACTCTGCTCAGAAGCCTTAGTTGGAAAAAGCCCGCCCTCACAACTGAACTGATCTGCTTTTCAAAGTTGTCTCCATTGTCAAAAATCACACCCAGATTCCTAACAGCAGAAGCAAATTGTGGAGTGGATTAACCAAATCTGGGGAACTGCAGGATGGGTCAGGACTGAAGAGGATATAATCAGTTTTTTCCTCATTCAAATGAAAGAAATTCTGGGACAACCACTGTTTGATGGTGTGGAGACAGTTATTGAGAGGGTCTAGCGCAGAGCGACCATTATGGATAACTGGAAGATAAATCTGGAGATCGTCCGCATAAAAATGAAATTGGATGTAGCAACTGGAGATAAGTTGACCAAGCGGCAGCATATATAATGAAAACAGAATGGGACCAAGAATAGAGCCTTGAGGCACTCCAGATGAGAGGGGAGCAACAGAAGATGCAAACTCATTTCTATGTACTGCAAATGACCTGTTTGAGAGATAAGAGGAAAACCAGTTGAGAACCGCACCCAAGTAGTAGTTTAGTGTTAATCTGATGCTCAGACTAATCTATGTGACTCTCCCATTCATAGTAAATTAATTTCTAAAATGTGTGATTGGATGAAACATTCCAGTTCCACCCTAAAGAAGAAATTTTTAACACTATTCTTTCACCAAAATAAATAATCTTGGAGGGAAAGACATTCCATGCCCTCCTGATTTCTGCTGCTGTAGCCTCCGTGTGACAAATAGAGTTGAACTCAACAGAAAACTCGGGAGCATAATAGGGTTTTACAAAGCTTATTGAAACAATCAGAAGGCAAAATGTCCCAAAGGGTAATCCAATAGGAGGGTCCAGATATCACGAGCAAAGTTCATAAACACGAGATTCCAAAAACAGGAGAAAAAAGAAAACAAAGGAAGTTGTGGCATGTCTCGGCACTCGGGAACAAAGATGATACGGCAGTGGACACATGAAAGTAAGCTGTATGTCTACACAAGAGAGGGGGGAGACAGCAGTGAGACACATTGACAACAATAAGAAGCAGAGAGGGAATGACAGATAGGAAGGTAAGTGTCCAGAGACTGAATAGATACAGGTGAGTAACAAAAAACAAAGATCTTAAACAGGTGAGACACTCAGACTTTACACAGACATGATATTGCAGTTTATATTTAAAGGGGCTGTATCATGCAAAATTCACTTTTTGTATGTTTTAACCTTGTTATATAGTTATGTACTCACCAAAAACACCCCCAAATAATTTTTTCCTTCGTGCCTGCGTCATGTTTCTGCTGTTCAGAGAGGCAGCCCCTCCCGCGCCCGTGAAAACGCTCTGTTTTCCCACGTTGACGTCACCCGGAGAAGATGGCTCCCCTGAGCCCCCCTCCCGCAGGCCCTCGGCAATCAGCGTTGTCGCTTTTTTCTAACTCTGATTATGGAGATAAACTTTAACCATCGTCTGAAAGCAACAGTCAAGCAGGAGCAAGAGTCTGAAGGGTCTGCGCTTGGTGAGTTTCTAACAGGAAAAGACGTTATTGCGTGTCTTTGCGTGTAGAGAAGCTAAAGAGCTAAAGCTGGCCAGCGTATTTGTTTTGAAGCTCCGATTGGTTGAAGTACGCTGTCAGTCAAAGTCCACAGGGGGAGAGGTGGGATTTTCAGTGAAACAGAGCGTTTTCTCTTCTGGGTTTCAGAATTAGCCCCAGAAAATCTTTTATTTCACACAAAATGACTTTTCCTTAGCGCCAAAAATAAACTAATACCATGTTAATGCCATTTCTAGGGTTTGGACTAGCTAAAAAAGCATGATACAGCCCTTTTGACATTTTATTTAAGCATAAAATTGTTATATTTAGCACTTTTTTAGATGAAAAATATAATGTAGACTGAAATGACAGGGGTTCCAAGTGGTTTATTCCAAATTACAATTGGACTTTTATTTGAGTGTGTTTTGAGTGCTTCCATTTTAATTAAGTTGTTGGTAAACACATGTTTCAGGTCCTCTCTTCAGTCTGTGTGTCTCATGGCACACGCCATGTGATGTCATTAGAGGGTGTGGTTCAGGACAGGGTACAAAGTTGAGAGGTGTGCAGCTCTGCTTTTGTTTATTCCCTGGCTGTCCTCCTCTGTCTGGCTGTAGTAAAACCTGTCAGAGTGTAGAAATGGAGGCCATACTCAGTGCTCTCAACTTGGAGTGGATAGATGTAAGAGGCATTTTATTATTTTTCTGTGTTTTTATACTGCTAGCTGATGTTTTGAAACACAGAACACCAAAGAACTTTCCTCCTGGACCCTGGTCCCTACCTGTGATTGGGGACCTTCATCGAATCAAACCAGCCACACTTCACCTGCAGTTCGCAGAGGTAATGTTGTTGTTAATATTATCATGCAATTGTTTTTGTTACTAGTTTTTACATTTGCATATAAGAAATTGAATGTATGCACCGAGAGCACCTAGTGTATATGTGCATCCATCAATATTTATCTGCAAGCATTGTTATTAACATATTGCCACTACAGTCAAACATGAAAACTTTGCAGGATTAGCTGAAAACAGCCCAGTCATCCCTCCAGAAACTGGGGAGATCATTAACTCAAGGAGGTGGTGCTCGAATTGTAAAGTGTAGTCACATAGTAACGTAGTAATTTACACATAATTGCATGACTGTTGTTGACTTTTTTAAGCTCATTAATGTTCAGAGACACTGAATATTTTATTTTCACATAGTTCTGAGCTTAACTGTTTGGTGTTCTTAGTCCTCAATGACGGTTCATTTGATGTCTTTGAGTATTTGACAGATGGATGAATAATTTGACTCATTCTCACAAAGTTTTAATTTTGTTTTTGTAAAGGGTTAGGGCTATGACCACGGAACTACTCAGTATTGTAGGTGCATCTCAAAAAATAAAAACTAAATGTTTTCCTTTTGTTTTAATGCAGAATTGATTATATTCATATACTTTAGACTAAACACACAAATGTTTTTTTGTTTTTTGTTTTTTATCTGAATAGTCTTGAAAAAATGAAAATGAAAAAATAGAAACCATTTCATAAGCTTAATCTCACTTACATAGTGCAGCAGTCAGTACTCCGGGAGCGCTTGATATTGTTAATATCGTTCACCCATTCAAACATGTAGCCCCATGCCAATGCACTGTCATGTAAGCCACTCAGCCTGCACTGTCAGCGATCTGGGATTTAAGGATGTTTGAACGTACAGACATTGGAAGTGGGGGGATTGCGACCTTGAAAGTCAAACCCCTCTACTGACTAATTGGGGCTCACATCAGTACCAGCATGGGGTCTAATACTGTGCTCAAGTTCTCTCACATCTGATTCAGCGGACATCAGCTTCTAACCTGCTGAATCTGGTACCCTGCTAAAGATGATTCTTTAAAATATAAACAACAACAAAAATGAAATCAGATGTGAATCATGGATTAGACTTGCACTGATTAGTGATCCAATCAGATGGATCTTTAATTTTCTTTAATGGATATTCAAGGGAACGGATGCTGGGTTTATGCCGAATTATGATGCCTGATGTATTTCTCTTCAGCTGAAATTTGCAGTATAGGCAGGTAACCAAATGTAAGCACTCGTACATGGTCTGTACACAAATGATTTGGTGCTGATATTTACATATTTTCAGGCACACCTTCAGATATTTCCCATTAAAACCTTTTGTCTCACTATTGTTTATATAAACTTTATTATGATTAGGAATGAGACGAAGTCCACACATCATGATATGTTTTAAACATGTTCAAGTGATTCAGCACAACAAAATGTGGTCTAAAATGTGGTTTTCATATTCCCAAATTCAACTTTAAACTTTATTAACAGTTTGTTCAACTTTCTGTTGGCATTCTGCAACCGGTGGTCAATCACAGAGAGCAATCAAAGTGCACCAAGTCACAAATGTCAAGTGACACAACTTTCACGTGAAATTCAAAGATAGAACAATATAGAACAAAACCTCTAGTCATACTTTTTTTATCTCCTTCTATCTCTATGGATTTTTTTTTTTTTTTTTAAGTGCCAAAGGTAGGATTCGTCAGTGTTATGTAATGGCCCCAATCTGCTGTCTGTGCTCAGTTTGCAGAGAAATATGGGAGCATTTTCAGCCTCCGTCTCTTTGGTGGAAGACTTGTGGTCATCAATGGTTTCAACCTGGTGAAAGAGGCCCTTCAAAGCGAAGACTTCATAGATCGACCCACCGTACCAATGTTTGAGACAGTTTTTAAAAACAAAGGTTGTATGTTTTGATTTTTTTTTTTTTTTTTTTGTATTTTTCAATCTTTTGTCTCAACACAGTTATAGTTGGAGTCCATTCAGTAAACAACATAATTTGTCACAAACCCCTGACCTAATGCTGCCTGGTTTGTTCCAAAAGGCCTCGTCATGTCAAACGGCAATCCGTGGAAGCAGCAGAGACGATTTGCTCTTCACACACTCAGAAACTTTGGTCTGGGCAAGAAGACCATGGAGCAGTTCATCCAGCAGGAGAGTGGATACCTCACAGAGGCCTTTAAAGAACAACAAGGCAAAAAGAAAAAAAAAAACAAAAAACAAAACCACAGCTGCTCTTCAACATTTTGGCAAATTGGCCCATTTAGCCCAATTCTTTAGTCATTTCGAACAGCATACTTACTTTTTTGGAAGGGCAAGATGTTGTTTATTCAGAGGTGAGTCGGGGAAGGTTTTCGGGACGGACAGAGTGGAAGTGAATGGTATTTTTGCTTCCCCTCATCAAACTCATCAAATACACAATCCAACAACCCCAAAACACTTTGGTGGACACGTTATAATCCGCACATTCACTACGCTGTGGAACACCATCAAATAATATTGTAGCGTTAAGACACTGAAGCAAATACTGGGAACTACTTTTTCTTTTGAAATCACTACGCCCAGACGCCATATTTAGTAAGTAGTTCCATCTTAGAAATCTTCGCATAAACAACTCAATCTGGTAATTTTGCATTCATATTTCATAGCGTAGTGAATGTGCGGATTAGAACGTGTCCACCAAAGTGTTTTGGGGTTGTTGGATTTTGTATTTGATGAGTTTGATGAGGGGGAACAAAAATACCGTTCACCTCCATTGTGTCCGTCACGAAAACCTTCCCCGACTCACCTCTGAATAAACAATAGCTCGCCCTCACAAAAAAAGTAAGTATGCTGTTCGAAATGACTAAGGAATTGCGCTAAATGGGCCAATTTGCCATAATGTTGAAGTATCCCTTTAAGGTCATTTCAATCTTGGTCATGTTTTACTCTTTATTTTACAGACAAGCCCTTCATTGCAATGCCGCTGTTGAACAATGCTGTATCCAACATCATCTGCTGTTTGGTGTTTGGGGATCGATTTGACTACGCAGACAATGATTTCAAGCTAATTCTGAAGAAATTCAACGATGCAATTCGCTTACAGGAAGGTTTCACTGTACAGGTGAGTCTCCTTTGTTCAAAAATACTTTTTATAGAAAGATTTGCAAATTGGAGTACTTTGCTGAAATCACATCTTCATTTGATGCACAAGTTTAATTTAATTTTCACATTTTATATAATTGTTTGTTTACAATGACTTTTTACTACGGTGTGTTTTTAAAAGCAAAGTCACCATATATTTCAGTTCAGATCAAAAATAGTGAATTGGTTGTTGATCAGATTGGGGAACACTGTTATATATTTATAGTTAAAGCTAGGGTTGGCGATTTGAATGAGATACATTTTTTTAAATAATGGTTAAAATTATCTTTATGACCCGATGGGAAGCAATTCATAGCGTGTTTTTAAAGTAGTTTGGAAAATATCCGCTATCTACAGCAGGAGCAAAACAGGAAAAACAGCAACCAATAGGCTTGAGGGGACACCTTTTTTTAAACCAATCAAATCCCTTCGCCGTTCGACCTGCCCCCTGCGCGTACATGTCAATGGCGTGCACTGACCCTGGTTCAGTGCGCGCGTAGAAGGATGGAGCGTTGTTGCAGAATGGCGGAGAAGAATGTTTGGGGGTTTACTTACCGTTGAGTGCGGCATAACTTGCCGTAGTGCAAATAAAGAAAAACGAAGAAACGAAGCGCTGAGTACAGGTTACTCCAGGAACACACTGGACGCGGAAGCGGCGCGCACGGCGTCTCCGCTCCCAAATGGAGCTCCTCCAATTGGGTGGGAGCTGGGCGGAGCTAGCTAGGCGGAGCCTTGGGGAGATGCTGCATGCTAACGCTAGTTTTCCAAGATCGCCAACCCTAGCTTTAATATCAAATTGAACATTTAATCCTAGAGTCATAATAAAGGATTTTCAAGACTTTAAAATGAGAATAAAGCACCTGATGAGGAATCTGACTCAATTAAGTTTATTCAAAAGCTTTAAAGGAATACTCTGAAGATTTTGGACCCACGCCCAATCTCTATCTTTTACAAAGTGAGATAAGCTCATAAATACCTTTTTTTGTGTCTGTGCGTCCAGTGGCTGGATCCCAGCTGTTAGCATCGTAGTTAGCTTAGCTCAGCTGCTGGAAGTAAAGAGGAAACAGAGGCAGACTGAGAAAGTGGACAAAATACTCCTTCCAGTGGTCCAGGGGATGGCGTATTAGCACGTGAAGTAAATCCGAATGGTTATAAACCATTTTAAAAGACGTGTTTTCCTTTTCAATCTGTTAAAATAACGTTTTGATACACACAGACCTGCGCATGCGCAGTGCTCTGTGGAAGGATATACCGGAGCACAGCAGTAGAAGCATAGACTCAGCTGCTGTGCGCCTGGTATATTCTTCCGCGGAGCACTATGCTTGTGCAGATCTGTGTATCAACACGCCATTTTAATGGATTGAAAAGGAAAACACGTCTTTTAAAATGTTTTAGAACCATTCGAATTTACTTCACGTGCTAATACGCCGTCCCCTGGACCACTGAAAGGAGTATTTTGTCCACTTTCGTCAGTCCGGCTCTGTCTCCTCTTCACCTCCAGCAGCTGAGCTAAGCTAACTACGATGCTAATAGCTGAGAACCAGCCAGTGGATGCACAGTCACAACAAAGGTATTTATGAGATTATCTCACTTTGTAAATGATCGGGATAGGGCGTGGGTCCAAAATCTTCAGAGTATTCCTTTAAACTGGCCAAAATGAGACACAGTTGACCAAGTGAACATAAAGGCAAGAGGTCACCCTTTACTAATGACAAAGCAAAATAACAGTACTTGTCATTGTTTAACATTTTTTTCCTGTTTTCTGTGATTGTCATGCATTTATACAGGGCCGGCTCTAGGCATAGGGAGAACTAGACGGCCGCCTTAATGAAAGGCTTGATAGGGCTGACTTTTATGCTTTTAAAGGTTGAAACTCAAGCATAAGGTTTAATGTTCATTCTATGTTTCCAGCTTGTGAGATGATCTGGTAACAGTTGTTCTCCTTTGTAGGCCTACAACACAATGCCGTGGCTGATGAAGTGGCTGCCTGGATCACACCAAAAGGTAATCTCTCTAATAAAGGAGATAGTGGACTTCATAGATATTAAGGTCAAAGAACACCAGAAAAGCCTGGACCCCTCATCACCCAGAGACTACATCGACTCCTTCCTCATACAGATGGGTGAGGTGAGTAAACTCATGGGTCTAGATTATGTTTGTTTGTTATGTGTTATGCATGAAATGCATCACTATTCATTTCTTCTGCAGAAAGAGGACACAGAGTCAGGTTTTGATCTTGAAAACCTCTCCGCTTGTACCCTGGACCTGTTCGGAGCTGGAAGTGAAACCACCACCACCACTTTAAACTGGGGGCTGCGGTACATGATCAAGTACCCACACATACAAAGTAAATGTGCTTATATGAGGAACTCTGTTATAGCAGACCTTCTAGAAGTTTTTTTTTTTTTTTTTTTTGCATGCACTCGGCATATTTCTACTGTTTTTTGTTTCACTGTGAGCAGAGAAGGTCCAGGCTGAGATAGATGCTGTGATCGGCTCATCCAGACAGCCCAACGTGGCTGACAGGGACCACATGCCCTACACTAATGCCGTCATTCATGAAACTCAGAGGATGGGCAACATCGTTCCTTTCAATTTGGTTCACATGGCCAGCAAGGACACCACACTGGGCAACTACTCAATCCCAAAGGTAAACAGCATACAGGCAACTCTTCACAATGTTTGAAAAATGAGAGTTTAGCATCACCTGCAAGATTTTGGGACACAAATGTGAAGAAAAAAAACCCAGAATGGAATGATTTGCAATTTCCATTCATCCATATTTAATTCCCAATAGAATAAAACATTAATATGATTTATCTTATAATCATTTTGAATGTTGAAGGCAACAACACTGACAGCAACAGGCTCAACAAAGAGTTGAAAAAAAACATAAAGCTGACAGTGAATATTTTCCACAACTAGTGAGGATAAATGGCAACATGGTATTTGCATGGCTGGTCAAGAATTTTACCATCAGAGATTAACACCAATCAGCAACAGTGTCTAAAAGGTGTGGTGCCGTTTCAGACAACTGTTCCTCAATGAAAAACTACAAAAACTTTCAAGGTCAAAGTATCGACTTTGAAGAATATCAAAAGACTCAGAGTATCTGACCAGAATGACCAGACCCGGCACCATGACAAAAATGGAAACCACACTGTTTATTGGACTCAAAATTTGTTTCAATTGACCAACAATCTCCACTGAGCTGAAGAAATTCTGAATGAACAGGATGTGACTGTCAGTGTTCTCAGTGGTGACAGTGGTGGATGACTGTAAATGCTGCATGCTGTGTTGAGCTGCAAAAATAGAACAAATGAAGGCGCATCCGTTGCTGGCAGAGCTGCAGTGTGAAGTGAGGGTCCAGCAGGAAATGCCTCAAGTCTTTCATCATCTGCTGAAGCAGCAGGTGCCCCCAGTCTGAGGATTCGCAATCACTTGGCGAGGAGCCACAGAGTTTAATAAGCAGCTCACACACACGATTGCAGCGTCATTCTGGGGTCAACACAACGGACAAAGGTGGGAGATCAAAACTGATATGGGCCATCTTTGATCTCAGATGGCACTGCAATAAAAAAAGGCATCAGTCTGTGCTAGATATGTGATCACAGTGCGCTGTGCAATCATTACGTGTTTCTCTGTGTATGCAAAAGGTTTTTTTCCCACATTTCCAATATGTTTCAGGTAATTTGTGATTTCAATCTGCCCACGGCTGTGAAAGTGACTTTCTGTGTGATAGATAGGTAAAATGTAAAGATTTTACTCTGCCCTTGATCATAATCAGCTGGAATGGCCCTCAGCCCTCCGAAGACCCAAAATCAGATTAATAGATTGAAAAGGTGGATGGATGGATGGATGGATGGATGGATGGATGGATGGATGATTAGAGAAAATATTCCAAATCAACCCTTTTAACATCACTTATCCCCTCAGGGTACCACGATAATGCCGACACTTCATTCGGTGTTCACTGATGCATCAATATGGGAAACTCCAGAGTCCTTCAACCCTCAGCACTTTCTGGATGAAGATGGGAAATTCAGGAAGAGAGAGGCCTTCATTCCTTTCTCTGCAGGTTGGTCTGCTGTTAGGATTTGAGTGATTACTGTTTTTTCAGTTTTTCATGATAACTGCAAAAACGGCCAAATAAACAACGAAGTGCCAGTTTGTAGTGGTCTTGTCTGACAGTGGTTTATCTCACACCAAGTAGTAATATTTAATTGAATGTCAGACTTTTTGATACTTTTCATGATTTAGGATAATATTAACAGCTATTGGAATCAATAGCATGACACACTGTTTTGTATTTATTAAATTCCAGCCTATTCAGTTCTAAAAAATGTTTTCAAATTAAATTATTAAAGCTTATGACCTTTTATCTCTTTTTTACTTTTTGCAATGTTTTCTCATCTAACAGTTGTTGTTTTTTTTTTGTTTTTTTTTCATCTTGGAAAAACTAATATTTAGTGTATTCAGTACAACTGAACAGTGTTTCTGCTCCCAGGAAAACGTGTGTGTCTCGGGGAGCAGCTGGCTAGGATGGAGCTGTTCCTGTTCTTCACCTCCCTCCTTCAGAGGTTTTCATTCTCAGCAGCTCCTGGAGATGAGCTCACCCTGGAATACACACTGGGAGGAATCCGTACTCCCAAACCGTACCGCGTCTGTGCTGTGCAGCGCTAAACTGCCAACAATCACAGTGTGCATAACGAATGCCTGTTCTTCACACAAGTATCTTCTAAAGCATCAAAATTGTCAATCTTCCTGTTGTAAATGACATTTGATTTGGAGTTTTTTCTTTTCCTTTTGCCGGTAGATCATTTCTGGATATCCGCGCACATAATCAAAAATTTATTTCAGACTGAATTAAAGAAGGCTTTTAATCTAATAAAACATGCATCAAAATTTCAGCTTGTTTCAGTTGTAATGAAAAATCAATGTGAAGTATTTCTAACTCAAAGTATTCAAACTTGCAAAATGTCTCAATTAATCACTTTACATGCCATGACTTGCAGCATGTTTTATTGTCTTATAACATCAAAAAGCAGTTGCTATCAAAAGCGTTCGGTTTGATTAACAAAACAATGTGAAATCTTGACTTTTTGTTATGTACTGCCTCCCCCCCCCAAAATAAATCAAGTAAATCTTGCAAAAGGTTGAGAAAAATCTATGAAAACAAGGTCGAACGAAACAAATCCTCATGCTGGAAATGATTCTTGTTAAATCATTGCTGTTTTTCATTCGAAACTCATCCCACAGTTCTTAGAAGGGTCTTTCACTGGAAGCTTTTTTTTTTTTTCAAACTCTCTGAAAGACCCCAGTCTAATCTTATCAACAGATTCGAGGAGTGGCTCATATTTGGCTGGAGAGGGAAGGAAAAAGGGCCCAAACGTCATTATGTAACACTGCTCGCCTCATATAACCTCTGCAGTGCAAAACAAGTCTGGAATTTGAACTGTTTCTGTTGGCTCGTGGACTGATAGAACTTGAATTGTGTTTAAAGTTCACATGAAGGTCTCAATAGATCTTAGTCTCACTGTTTACATTCTGGTTTGTTACTTTTTCAAGTGCTGCAAATTCAGTGTTTATGTCAGCTGTGCTGGACATGTAAAACAAGATTTATGTTTTTGTTTTGTTTCAAAATCTTGGGCTTGCTATAATTTGAAAATAAGGAAAGAAAAGAAACAAGCATACTTAAATTAAAATTAAAATGTGGGCTAACATAGCATATGCCAGCCAAACAAACCTCACTCAAAAAGAGTGACCGATGCATTTAAAAAAGAAGAGCATACAAGTGTCTAATATACATCATTTAATCTGTTAAAAAAAAAACTAAAACAACAGTGCAAAATAAATGACTGAGAAGCAACTTTTCCTAAATATTATTTCGATTAAAAAGATAATTTTATGGAGATAGTACATTTAAAAAAAGGAATCGAAATAGACAAAATGCATTTTTAATGTGTAACTGAGATTTTATAAACACACACACACACACACACACACACACACACACACACACACACACACACACACACACACACACACACACACACACACACAAACCAGTTTTACTGGTACCGACACTTTGAACAAAAGCTTGTGTTCAAAGAAATGTGGCATGACTGAGTGGAAAAATGCAGCATGTGAACCAGGGTGAAATAAAGGTCAGACTGGTGTTAGGTTGCTCGTTTTGGGGAGGGTTTGTGGGACAGCTGCCTTCAGGTGGACGACACGGTGAGTGACCCACCATGAAAGGGTCAGACTATGTTGAACTTTTGTCTATTATGTTGAACTAAATGGGATTTTTGAATGGCTCCAATTAACATGAGTCGTCTCAGTATGAAACCTGAAGGATTTTCTGTCCAGAAAGAGTCATTGCTTCATATTAATGGAAATATGTGCATATAACTGAGATTTTTGCAAAACTCCCATATTGACTTTAGATTAGAGGATTTTTTTTTTTTTTTTTAATTCTTTCTCTGCGGAGAGGATTCAAAACAAGACCTGGTGGAGGGGCGGAAGTGAAACAGAGCTACTGTCAGCAGAGCCAGCAATTAATAATTATTTAAATACAGAGAAAATAAATAAAATGTTGTTTATGAAAAAGCGATGTTTTACCTGCCATCATGTAGAATTAGGTAGTAAAGGGGATACGTGGAAACACTGTGATCAACTTCAACACTGTTGCCAAATAATCTTCCCACCAAAAAAAAGTTGTTTGTGACTAGTGAAAATGTTGAGTGGCTTGATAAGTTTGGAAACCCCTCCATCCACAGCAGCTGCTCCGCAAAAAGTGAGCATTGAGTCCAGGTTGTCATTGTGAAAGTTTATATACCATTTTTTTTTTTAATCAAAATAAGATTACCTTCCAGGTTAATGGAAACTTGTATGCTAAAGGCGGCAGAAATAGTGTTTGTTACCTGCTACTTCATTATTTGGTCTCAGTTCGACTGGATTTAGATGCATTTGGCCTGAATAAGTTGTCGATCTTAACAACTTCTTTGGTATGATTGTCAGAATAATTTTACTCATATTTAGCTAAATATTAAAATTTCTCAATATGCATATTTCTGTTGATAAAGAAATGTTGCAGCTGATTGAAAGTGACAGGTTGCTTGCAGGAAGTAGATTCAAGTCCACATGAAAATGTTGCATGACTGAAAGCACTGCTCTTCATTTTAAAAGTCTCCCCTGGAGGTGCATTTACTTACATGAGCTTCGTGTAACCAAGGTTTTAAGAGAAGAAAATACATTTTCCACTTTCACTTCTATTCACACAATCAGAAAAATATATGATTATTACACAGCACAGGATAACATGCAACTAATAAACAGCTCATTCTAGAAAAAGAAAGATTGTAGTTAAATCTCCCTGACATTTAAGGACAGCTCTACTGTTCATTGTTGAAGTTTATACTGACATCCGGCCAAGATTCAGACACTCCTCAAATCCCCCAGTGGAAACAAAAACACAAACTTTACTATCAATGAGTTTGGTGCAAGACTTCCAATGACTTTCAAAATAAGGCTGTTTTCACTGTCCTTGTCATTTAGATGAAAAAATAATTTACTAAATTTCAAACTAGTGGAAATTGAGCAGGGACCACACCACAGTTATCTGCAGTCGCTTTTGTGACTGTTGCTATTAAAATATCACAAGACCAGAAACAACCTTTCCCCTAACCTTCAGCTGAAAACACACTTCATTCAGACACTGAAAATCGGATGCAACTTTTGTTACTGACTGGTATATATTTGAAAACAAAATGAATTACTTTTTCTGAATTAGTTCTTTTTTGGAATATCTTATATCCCTAACATGTGTGTTTGAGTCAATATAAACAACCTTTTCCCTTTGTATTTACTTGGTGCCTTTTAGGTATTTCCTATTGAATTATTTTGTGTTTGAAAATTACAATATTGCTAAACTGAAGAAAAAACAAACACTCAAAGGGAGATGCAGAAATTCAATGCAATATCAGCTCAGCAAGAATTTTTTTATTGCACATAAAGATGAAAATGTTTTCCAGGGAAAATTCTCAGAGTGAGAAAGAAAGCATACTTTAGTCGGCCTCCAGGCAAGATTACTCGCATCTCTTCAGCCACCCAAAACCTTTTGGGGAAAATGCTCAAATTTATAAACATTATAATAAACTTTAAAATGTCTCACTAGCTAGGCAGCTCCCCCCAAAATTTGCGATTCTCACAAAAAGACTCAAAATGGGGAATATTTTTTCAAAATTAAATATTGAAGTTGGCTATACTGAAAAAAAGTTGTTGTTTTTTTTAACTTAGTTGCTGAAATGAGGGAAACTAAAAAGCTAAATACAAGTCTTTTATGCGCTTGATGCCCTTCATACACCATGTAGAAAGAGTATCGTTCAATACAGGCAAGCTGAGTGTTAAAAAGGAGTGTGTCAGCAGTCCTCCGTTTGTTCCACAGGTGAGGAGCACAGGAAGTAAAAACTGCTTCACCTTGATTCTTACGACTCTGGAAACAATTAACCCTCGTCCCAGGACCTCGGGGGTCTGGAGCTTTAATATTCTACTAGTAAATCTGAATATATATTTAGGCCTGAGACAAGTCAAACCCTTATGGACAGTAAGTAAGATTTTAAAGTGGAGCCTTTGACACACAGGCAGGCAGCGCAGCGACTGAAGCTCATGTGCTCCACCCAGGGCCGGCTCTAGGCAACTAGACGGCCGCCTAGGGCGCCACGTCCCGAGGGGGGCGCCGCGGTCGTACAAGGGGCGCCCCCCACCCCCCTCAACAAATGTCAGGACCGCTCGAAAAACACGCTCCCAAGGGGCGCTCGTCTCGGGCTCGCCTAGGGCGCCTCTGAAGCCCGGGCCGGCCCTGGCTCCACCCTGTACATGTTGGTGAAAACTCCACCTGAGCTGCAGCTGTCTAAAAGGTTTAGGTGACAGGCGCATGTTTCCAATTATTTTTATTATAATATTTTTTTATTTATTTATTTATTTTTACTTACTGCACCTTTAAGTGAGAGCTGTTGTCATTGTACATAGATTTACTGTTGCTGCTCTCATGCAGGCAGGCTTTTATTGTGAACTCCAGCTTCCTGTGGCTCGTGCTCCGTTTCGTTTGAGGAAAACTCTCTGATGTGTGTGTTGTGGGACCACAGCGTCGCAGTTTAACTCACCTTGGGCTGACATGGCTGGAGAGACGGAGACGGTCCTCGGGGCTCTCGGCTTGGAGTGGGTCGACGGAAGAAGTGTTTTACTGTTTTTCTTTATTTTTCTCCTGCTGGTTGATGTTTTGAAGCACAGAGCGCCAAAAAACTTCCCTCCTGGACCCTGGGCTCTGCCTCTGATCGGGGACCTGCACCGCATCAAACCCAGCAGAATCCACCTGCAGTTCAAAGAGGTAAATAACAGGAAAACACCGATATTTAACAATGATGACACTTTACTCCTCTGCTCATTAGCTATTTCTGCATGGGGTCGTTTAATTAAAGCGCTTTGCATGATTGATTACCAATAACACACACAAAATAATGAAACCTCTACTGTCAAAGGCAATGCGCATCTATATATTACACAGTGTGTGTGTGTGTGTGTGTGTGTGTGTGTGTGTGTGTGTGTGTGTGTGTGTGTGTGTGTGTGTGTGTTTAAGATAAGATGGCGTATTCTTTTATTTGTTCCATAATGGGGAAGTTTGCTTTGTTACAACAGCAAGTGGACAGTGACAGAAAAAGTTGCAAAAGAATAAGAACAGTAGTGGAAAAAATATTTAAACATTAAAACATTAGACAGTGTGTGCGTGCGCGCGCGTGTGTGTCAGTAGGTAATCCAACGCATAAAGTTAAGTACTTTGAACTATCTTGTCGGGCTTTATTGTTTAGAGATTGGTATTTTCACAAATGTATTGATTCAGTTCCCACTGAACTTATGTTGTTTTAATAAAATAACAGACAATTAACTTCATACCTCTTTGATTGATTGAGTCAGTTGGATATTTAATATTCACTCTGTATTGTCATTACCGTGGTATGTTACTTTCTGTGGTTTTGTGTGTCTATGTGTGTGTGTGTGTGTGTGTGTGTGTGTGTGTGTGTGTGTGTGTGTGTGTGTGTGTGTGTGTGTGTGTGTGTGTGTGTGTGTTTTGTTTTGTTTTGTTTTGGTTTTTGACATCTTCAGTAGATGTGTCACCTTAGGCCTGAGCCCCATGTTCTATCTGTGCTCAGTTAGCAGAGAAGTATGGGAACATTTACAGCCTGCGTCTGTTTGGCGGGAGGGTCGTGATCCTTCACGACTTCAAGCTGGTGAAAGAAGCCTTGGTACAACACGGAGAAGCCTTCCTCGATCGGCCAACAGTCCCATTATTTGCAGAACTAGCTGGAAATAATGGTAAAGTTTGCTACATTTAGTGTCAAGAAATTGGCATTTTCTTTTTCCCCCTCTAACACTTAACTAACATAATCGTAGTGTTATGCTTCCTGCTTATTTCTCGGTAAGCACAAATATTTTTTCTTTTTGTTTCTGACAGGTCTTGTGCTGTCAAACGGTCACCAGTGGAAGCAGCAGAGAAGATTTGCTCTTCATACACTCAGGAATTTTGGCCTGGGAAAGAAGACCATGGAGCTGTTCATCCAGGAGGAGTGCCGATACCTCGCGGAGGTGTTGACAGATCAACAAGGCAAAAAACAAACCGCGCATTACACCAACTTTACTTTATCTGTGTTATATTTCATAGCTATTATGAGATACATTTTTGGCATTTGTCTCTCTCGATCTTCCAGCTTTAATTTTCCAGCTCATTAAATAAGACCAGATACATGTTGAAAAGCCATCATGGTTGTTGCTAATATTAGAATAGAAACAATAGTACATTTCCATAACATTTAGTTTATTTGAAGTAAAGCTATGAGTCTTTATATCCTTTTTAAAATGTAATCCACATCTCTATTATTATTTTGCAGGCAAACCTTATAATGCACAGTTGCTGCTGAACAACGCTGTGTCCAACATTATCTGCTGTTTAGTGTTTGGGAACCGATTTGAGTACACAGACAAGAATTACCAGACTATTCTTCAGACTGTAACTGAGGTGATATATCTGGAGGGAGGTCCATGGGCACAGGTGAGCCTTTTACACTCAAACTGAATATAATTTTTCATTGTTTCAACAACAAATCCAGTTTCTTAGTCAACATGCCACATAACCTGAACCTTTTCAGCTATTCGTGTAATCTGACCGTTTTCAGATCAATTGGCTTTAAAGTTGTTGCATGTGTGCGTTCGTGGTGTACCCCATCTTTAAGTCCGTGTTAGTATGGATGGTGTTGTACTGTATGGCAGTAATGGGAGATAATGGATGAATGGATGTTAAATCTTCTCTAAGTTGTGATGTTTTAACAGGAGTCTGGGTCTCTGTGTCCTCTGGATTTTATAAGGCTGGGTGTGTCTGTTACTGTCAGACTCCACTGAATCAGAGGCGATACACACTAATTAATATTCTGTATGTCATCTCTTTGCTTACTGGAAACAAATAAAACCAAGCTGTTGTTCTTGCAGACTTATTACGTGAATTAATTTAATTGTTGAATTGTTTTTTTTTTAAAGGTTTGGAAGATGACAAAGACTGCGTCAAACATTTTCATTATTCACTTGGGAATCTGATGGCTGTTGTTTCAGTGCAGTCTTGATGTGTTTTTGATGATTATTTGCTGCTCTTGGCCGCTGATAGATTCATTATCAATAAAATTAAATTCAAATAGAGACAAAACAGTAAGAATTTCTAGTGTGTCAATTGATCTGATAAATGAATTTCTTCCCTTGTAGATGTACAACATGGTGCCCTGGCTACTGAGGTGGCTGCCTGGACCTCATCAAAAGATATTCACCCTGGTGCAGAGGGTAAATAACTTCATAGAAATCAGGATTAAAGAACACAAAGAAAACCTGGACCCCTCATCACCAAGAGATTACATTGATGCCTTCCTCGTTGAAATGGGAGAGGTGAGTCGTGTAATTAGTCTCTGCTATGCATATTGTTTTGTGATTTTTAATAAAATGTGATGACGTGTGCTTGCTTTCACCTTCTTACCTGATCAGACAGAGGACAAAGAGTCAGGTTTTCATCTCACCAATTTATGTGCTTGTGTCCTGGACCTGTTTGGTGCCGGAACAGAGACCACAGCCACCACGTTAAACTGGGGTCTGCTGTACATGATCTACTATCCTGACATACAAGGTGAGTTTTGGAGCAAATACCACCAGACTGGTCAGAAACAGGATGAAACGTTTTGCTTCCCAGCAGGTTTTTCCTTATTTAAGTCAATTTGGCAGCCTCCATGAGTATGTATTGTATAACTAACTTGAAAGGTACTTGATAAAGCATATGACTTGGAAAAGGTCAAATGAAGCCTTGTCGAACATGTTATCATCTCAGGTTTTACCTTAGCTTGGAACTCTTTTTACCATAAATGGGTCAATGCAGTTACTCATGAATATTCTGCCTGCTGATCGAGGGACTTTTACGCTCAGTCGAGACCGAGAAGACACGAAAAATTTAACAGAGAGTGAAGCAGGAGCACCTGTGGGGAGGTGAAGGCCAGGAAAACTACATTATTTTGTGGTGACAGTGGAATCACTAATAGAAGAAAATTGAGTGAACGGCAGCACATCGTCAGTGCTGTAAACTGTGTGAGAGGTGGAGACGAACTGGCATGGCACTGTCACAGTCTGCTAGAGGTGGAGGCCAGGCTACACCTGGAACCACACCGCTACACACCAAAACAGCCCAAATCCGTCCTTGAGCTGCCATCAATTGACAAAATGTCTGTATGTTCTTTATTTATTTGTCTTTCCGTCCATCTGTCCAGCTATCCATCTGTCTTATCAAATATCTAGGTTTAAAATTACTCCCATTCAAACAATTGAAGATTTAGATCAAATCTGCATGTCTTATAAATAAACTCACTGACTGCTGAAACACAGAATGCTTTTAATTCACATTATGGGTGTACTACTTTAAAAGTAGCAAGGTAGGTCACATGCTGTAAATAGTTTTAAAGTGTGAAAAAGTTGCATGCCTGAAAAAGAAAATACCTCAAAATACAATATTTGTAATTTGTAATACTCCTACCTATGTCTATGGAGAGCTGTGTTGTGGCTTTCCTGTTGTTGTGGAAGATAGGAAACGGTGTATGAGGTGTTCATTTCCCCCCTCAGTCATCTTCATAGTGTACCATTCACACTGGTTTTCTGTTTTCACTGTGCACAGAAAAAGTCCAGGCTGAGATAGACGCTGTGGTGGGTTCATCCAGACAGCCTGCTATGAGTGACAGAGAAAACCTGCCTTACACTGATGCAGTCGTACATGAGGTGCAGAGGATGGGGAATATCATTCCTCTCAATGTGATTCACATGGCTACTAAGGACACCACACTGGATAAATACACAATCCCAAAGGTAATGTTCAGAGGGCAGATGTGCTGAAAGTACTCTTATTTTTTTCTCAATTAAAAGTAGCTGTACGTCAGTGACACTGTTGAAAGGGAAAGTACTGATATAGCTAACTATGAAAAGTAAAGCTAATAACTAAAATGTACTGAGGTATCACAGTAAAAGAATACAAATGTGTGACAATCTAAAAAGCTAAATGATAAATTACAGTGTATTTACTGGCTCTCATTTGTACCACACAGCTTAAAACCCAGTAAATAATGACAATTGAAACTTTTTCCCTGTTTTAGTGTAGTATTTACTCACATTCTCAAAATTTTCCAATTTACTGCACTTACCTTTGAAAGTCTTTTCTCTGCAGGGTACAATGATCATCCCCACTCTCAATTCAGTCCTACATGATGAGTCATTCTGGGAAACGCCACACTCCTTCAACCCTCAACACTTTCTGGATGAGGATGGTAAATTCAGGAAGAGAGAAGCTTTCCTACCTTTTTCTACAGGTTAGTCCCTGCAGAAAAGACCTTAAATGCCCAGACTTGTGCTTTTTTAACTAAGGCATTAACAAACACCACATGAGAAATAAACTATCTTCGGGTCATGCATCATATGCGTTGGACGGGGTGTATTTGTATTGTGCCACAATACAGACAAACTTTGATGAAAGAAAATTTCCCATTATATGCATGAAGCGAAATTGAATTTTTTCATGTGTGTTTCCAAGGAAAGCGAATGTGTCTTGGGGAACCACTGGCCAAGATGGAGTTATTCCTCTTCTTCACCGCCCTCCTTCAGAGGTTTACTTTCTCTCCACCCCCTGGAGAGAAGCCCAGTCTGGAGTATACCTTGGGAGCCACTCGCTGTCCCAAACCGTACCGTCTGTGTGCAGTACCACGTTAGACCGTTCCACATCCTATACTTAGCACACTCGTTTCTGAGCACTACGTGTATCTTGTAAAGCCGAGGTGTCAAATCCTGGTCCTGAAGGGCCACCTCCACACATTTTAGAGTTGTTTCAGAGTTTCCTGGGTTTAACCCCACCCCCGCCCCTCGGCCCCAGGAGCAGTACTGAACACCCCTGTTGTAAAACAGCAATCCTCTGCCGTTGCATTATTTTCCTACAGCCTTTGGTAAAATACATTTTGTTAGCCTATTAGCATAATTGCCTAAGTTATATTTTGAGCATATTCGGAAAACAAGAAAAAACACACTTAAGTCAAAGAGATGATGATGGCAGTCAATGATTTTAGACCCTCACCAGTGTTCTGACAGGCTGAGGACATAATAAGGCAGGGTGATGCAACAGTGGTAGAAGAGTAAAGTCAGCCAGATATCCCAATTTGGCCCAAAAATTACTTGGGCAGTTATGCTATTTGGCTAATGATTTGCAGAGTTTTTTTTTTTTTTTTTAAGGGAATTCAGTTCATGCATATTAGATGGCAGTGTTGAGTCACTTCAGCTGCAGCTCACTCTTTTTTTTAATAATTGGCAGTTGTAGAAGGGCAGATTTTATGAAGTAATTAAGAAAGCTTTTGGTGACCTTAATGCTTGAACCTGCATCTGTGCTTTTTTGTTAGTGTGATCACCACGAAATTAATGCCTCTTACCGAAATTATTAGCACTTGCAGCCAGCTCACTGTTCATATTTGTGTAGTTAAACTGTAATCCTGTTTAATTTTCAGTGGCTAAATGGATTAAATATGCTTGTCAGATCAACTAAGTGTGTAGTTTTCAAGAACTGCAGCCATTGCTCTGTGTTGTTCGCTATTCCTCAATCTCTAGATTGTGTCACTCAGTTCACGATCTTATAGTGCAATCTTGTATGGTAAGACTGAAGAGATTGGGCTAAGTTGAATAATTTGTTGTTAGGCAGACCAGCAGCCCATGAAAACATCTGTCAAGAAAACCTCACTGCAACTCCTTTTTTTTTTTTTTTTTAATTCAGCTTATTTTTTTTCATATCAATGTTGTTATTAACTTTTGACGAAAATGTTGAATACTAATGATATGGCTGATATGAAATATAGAACATTTGAAATAAATAAGAATGAATCAAGGTCTTAATTTTCTACTGAATTTAGTCCATGCTTTTGTGGTTTTATGCTGATGCCTAATGTAGCTGAAATGTCATTTTAAACTTCACAAGCTGTTATTATGGAGACTTCTAAAGTTTCTCCTTCTGTCATTTGAAAAAAAAGAAAAAAAAAACAGCCTTGCAATCCCACCAAAAATATGTCAGCAATGTTTAAAATCTAAACAAAAACACGGTGCTGTGATTTGCATGATGCAAATGTAGCAGGAGGAGATCCCCTCCTTGCTTGCAGTACTAAACCAATCTCGGTAGGGGGAGCTGTCTATAAAAGTAGCTCTTTCCCACTTGTGCAAACTCTACCATAGATATCATATAAGAACTGTGTTTGTATAGTCTACCGCTGTGAGTCTGGAGTAGATCCCGCCCCTGGGCTGCCTCACTTCCTGTTGTGAGCCCTGCTTGTCTGTTGGGCTGCGTTTGGGGTTTAAACTGTGTCAAGTTGCTGCTATGAGTGAGCATAGCTTTCCTTCTTAATGTGCTCTCCTCCTGTCATGATCAGGTGGCAGTAATCAGCTGTTTGTGTTTAGGTGGCTGTCCTGAGGCCACAGACTCCCAACCTCTCCTACAGACTGTGGTAAAGCCATCCCTCTGCGTGGAAAACTAAGTGCTGCGCTTATACCAGGCATTACGGTAACAGTGCAGACAAGCTTAGGTCACTGTATACAGGATTTATATCTAAAAAAAATCCCTCTAATATCCACAAACCATTTCACTTCAGGCTGACAGTAGGCCATCCCAGGATGTCACTCACCAAATTTCAGAGCAATGTCATGTGGTATTTCAAAATAACAGCTCTCCAAAAATAGCACTGCTGGGATTATTTTTCCTCTAATTAAAAAAAAAAAACACACAAACCATTTCACGTCACACTCATAGTAGGCCATCCCAGGATGTCAGTCAGCAAATTTTAGAGCAATCTAATGTGGCATTTCAAAATATACATTCCCCCCATTTTGAAAAAATGGTTAAAAAAACAATTCCCTCATATATATATATATATATATATATATATATATATATATATATATATATATATATATATATATATATATATATATATATATATATTAGGAGTGTAACGTACACAAAAGCCACGGTACGGTACATACCTTGGTGTAAGGGTCACGGTTCGGTACGTTTTTCGGTACAGTGGGGAAATAGTAACAAAAGCTCACAAATGTACCAGAGCATCTTTCCCAAGCTTTCTCACGCGACAGATTTATACGAGACTGGCGGGTCTTCCAACTCCTCACGCTGCATCTCTCATTCCACTTGTACTTTCTTCTTCGTTTGTTCATGCTTGGACCTGTTTGTTGTTCTTCTTCTTCTTCTATGGCAATGGTTCTCAATGTTTTTCTGTTACGCCCCCCCCTAGCAAGAAGAAAATAATTTGCCCCGCCGCAACTATAAATAATAGCATTTGTCTATAAAATTGTTATAGGTACACCTCTGCATAACATCCTTGTTAACATTAAAGAAAACAAAAAAGAAAGAGATATAGTTCAACTTACAAGAGAGACTTTATTAACATTGTTTATTAGTCTGTAAAGAAAAGATTTTAAGTGCATCAATTTGCCTGAAATTCAAAAAATAATAATATCCTTGTTTCAATTGTAAACATTTTTGACAGACTTATTGCACCATGTGCTGCTGGAAAATAAAATTAAACAAAATTAATAAATAATAACAAATTCAAATTCACTTCAGCAACATTAACTCAGGAGCACAATATATAAGGCTCCTTGTTTCCTGTCTTTCATGATAGGACGAGCTGATTAATGCAGGTGTGTCTGAAGTTGTTACAGAGGTCAGACACACCTGCATTAATCAGCTCGTCCTATCATGGATGACAGGAAACAAGGAGCCTCCTGAAGTTCAGGAAGTGGTGAAGTTGTGCATAGAGTCCAATGAGCACGTTTTGCAGTGCACAGCTTCTCAAAGCGAGGTTTGGCTTCACAAAGGTAAGATGTTGCAAAAGGAAGCAGCATGCCCACAGATCTCTGCCCTGAGAGTGGATCCTGCCTCTCTACACTCAGCCAGACTTCTCTTTTGACTCACTATCTTCGTCTCTCTCCGCCTTTCTTTTCATCCCTGTTGAAAATGTCTTCATGTTGTCTCAGGGTTTGTTTACTGGCTTCACATTGCAGCTCCTTGCAAAAAAACCTACACCTAGAGCTGCACACCCTGACAATGAGAGCGCCACTGCTAACTACTGGAGTGGATGTGCAATTACACTTTATTTTAGTCCGGCGGGGAAAACAGCATGTTCCCCACGGTCACACTTGCCCCCCCCCCCCCGGGCATCGCACAGTTTGAAAACCACTGTTCTATGGTAATGGTGGTTGCCCACAGTTTTTAGGCTCATTACCTAACGGGGAGAACGCATTGGACGTGGTCGCGCCGCGCACAGAGTTTCTTATCGCCTCCCATGTTAAAGGTCTAATACAGGGTTTTCTCGAAAAGACGAAGCCAAACGTCTGTTACTCACTTTTTGAACAACACACATGCGCCAGACCATCCGCCCGGCTCTCCTGCTTCTCCCAGGAAACGCGGAAGCGTGCGAGCGCGATCTCCTCTTCTCCAGGCGTGCACGGTTCTGTTACACTTTCTGCGATCCGCCTCGCTCATACATAAAGTTTGTTTTCCGAAACAGTTACAGTTTCATTATGTCAGACTCGCCATCGGTAAGTACTAGCTCAGAAGCTCACCGGCTACATAAACACTCTGAATGCGCATGCGCAAAAGGGAGAAGCTTATTGGGCGCAAGCACGCAGAACCGCCTTACGAAACCAGCTCGTCAGAATGATTGACAAACAGACCCACCAATTATTTAGGTGATCCACCCGGAAATCAAAATCCTGTATTACACCTTTAACCTATCTGACTGTCCACACACAACGCGCAGGGGGGCGCCGCGGCTCCGCTCCACTTCGTTCTATTTTCCACGCGAGCCCTGAGAGCGCCATTTGTCAAGCTGGATCAAGCAGACGGACCAGACACGAAGTCGGAAACAGAAAAGGCAAGAGAATCCGGCCAATTTTCAAAATAAAATAAATTAAATGCCGATTAGTTATGGTGTTGCTCGTCCGTCTATAATTTGTCACCTGGGTCAAATCACAAGAGACATGGACACACACACAAACAGACATACGCACACACTCAGCAACAGAGATTCACGTGATGCAGAAAAAAAGAGGACAGGAGGAGAGAAAGTCTCTCCACAGGTCACCAAAACACACACATTCACCCTGGCAGAGCGAGACAGAGGGAACAAACTTGAAAACCGAGAGCAGACGGATCCAGCCGAGTGCAGTTGATGTGTGACCAGCGCGGAGAGCGCAGGCAGCAGATAGGCCTCCAATACGAACAGCCAAGCGCCGGCGTGGAGCCTCCGCTACGCTTCCGCGTCCAGTGCATTCCTAGCGGTTGGAATCGGGACTAGCTTTTTTCTTTTTCTTTTCCTTTTTTTTACGCTCACTCGTGTATTCGTCGTGTGATCATGTGTACAGACCCGGGACCCCCATACTGTGACGGGATGAACACAAATACCGTTACACTCCTAAAAATATATATAAATAAATATATATATATATATATATATATATATATATATATATATATATATATATATATATATATATATATATATATATATATGTATGTATGTATATGTTTAGTGGCATTCAAGCGGCAACTTCAGGCAAGAAGATGAGGTGGCGATTGCTCTGTTGCTCAACCCAGCTTTATCGTTATATCAACCAAGCACAGGGAACATTTCACACACCAACACTGAGACAAATAATGCCGGCTGTAGGCCCCAGGTCTCTCCCCTAGCAACCCCCCTGGCCCACGGTCCAACACAAAGCAAACATAAAAGCAACACAAATGAAAACACAGCACAGTAACATAAAGGCAAAACATAACCATAAATAAAGGAAACCCCAGGAACACAAAGAACGCCCACAAATGGTCCCAAAAGTCCAGAACGGGGAGCTCCCAGCATGCCCCGCGGCTCCCCGGAACAGGCTGCCTCTAGCAGCGGCCCTAGCGACCCCCGCGGTCGCTACAATATATATATACCATTTATGCCACGAGCAGCATGCGTGATTTTACTTGTTCACACAGCGTCAGCCTGAAGTAGCGCTGGAACCGGCCGTCGTCCAGGCGCACCTCCTGCAGAAGACGGTGGAACTCACTAAGCTCATACCGCCTCCTTAGGGTAGTATGCATCCAGAAGCACCAGAAGCACGCCGCAGCATCATGCCAACAACTGCTTTGTGTGGTCGGAGCTCTGCATGCCCTCCATCAGCACGTCTGTGACGATCTCCACGCTGATAGGCTGTCCTGGCACAAATTCGCTTGAAAAGTTCTATTATTTCAGCTCGCGCGGTGAGGACGCCGGATTATCATCGTTTATAGGGGAGGACAGTCTCAAAAATACATTTTACGTGTCTTGTAGATATTCCACAAGATCTTCTACAAAGACACATCAGCCAAAGACCAGGGAACCCTGTTGGCCAACATGAACAAGCTTCGGTTTGTAATATTGTGTAATTTGAAAGGTTTAAAATTGAAGGGTTATGTAAAACCCTAACCCCAAACGCGACGTTTGCCCTATTTCACAATTATGTTTTCTCTATTCTGCAGTTAACCTTGGCCTTATGAACTTCTGTCATGTGTGCACTGCATGTATGTTTCTATGTGTGTGAAAGCAAAAGTATGTCCCCAGTGAACACCAGCCTCCATGAATTGGTAAATGAACTACACTTAGGGCCAATCCCAATTCTACCCCTTACCCCTACCCCTTACCCTTACCCCTACCCCTATGATATGCGCGTTCACGAGGCTTTATATAGCGCATTTTACCCTGCACTGACAGAGCCCAAAGCGCTTTACGCTGCAATATCTCATTCACCCATTCGCACTCACATTCACACACCAGGGGAGGCGGCTGCCATGCAAAAGGCACTCAGTCCGTCCACTGGGGGCGATGTAGGGTTCAGTGTCTTGCCCAAGGACACTTCGACATGCAGAGCCAGGAATCAAACTAACAACCTTCCGATTGAGAGACGACTGCTCTGCCCACTGAACCACAGCCATCCCACAACGTTATGAAAAGTTTCTACTGGTCAGTGTTTGTTTCTTTTTTTTTTTTTTTTTTTTCACTCATGTCAGTGTGTCAGTTTAATTCAGTTTTTTTCTTTTTGCTAAATATGTTCTCTCTCTCTTCTGCAGTGAACAATGTAATTGTCTGTTGTCCACTTCTTGTGTGTGTTTTTGAGAACAAAAGTATGTCCCCAGTGAACACCAGCCACCATGAATTCACGCTGGTATCAAAAGTTTCATCTGGTTTGTCTACTTTCTTCTCTTTACAGCATTTTCTTTTCATTGTGTGTTTGGTATAAATATAATGCACACTAGAATAGATTTCTAATAATATCCATCTCTACAAAATTCTAAAGATGCAGCAATGCAAAGAAGGGTCCACATGCGGCTTATAATGCCTACAAGGAGTTTGTGGATGAAGACATTTACCATAAAGACCTTAAACAGCCTTTACACATTGTTCAATCAATGCAAATAGCATTCAAAATGGTAGTTTCTTGGAATGCTACATTACAATTGTTTCTGAGGTTTAAGGCTCAACTTGTGAGAAGCTCAAAAAAGAAAGCACATTCTCAGGGGCCTCAGCTTGAGAACAGGGAAGCTGTCTGCTGCTGTCAGCTGTTTATTTTGTAAGGTTCATATCAGTTCCTGCTGACCTGAAAGATAAAAGTGTCTACAGACATCAAGCACTAAATACAACTTTACTTTTTAAGTTGAACTTCTGAATTATTTCCCTTTTTCATAAGGAAATAGTAATCATGAAAACACTCACACCTCAACCTTGAGGTTCCTTTCATCTTTTCAGAGCATGTTGTTGAATCTTTGGGTTTTCCCTCAACAGCTTTTGCGGTTAGTGATGGAAAAAGAGGTGTGTAAAAGTGTGACTGAAGGTGGGGTAACTTACCAAATAGGTCTCTTTTTTCACTAGTCGACAAGATTCCAAAGCAGCTGAAAGACAAAAAAACTACAATTTGAAATGAAGCATTTCAACACCATAAAACTAAATGTTAGGCAGAACGCAGGTATATATTATCAGTTCATCAACTAACACAGTAAACAGACAGATCCTTGGTTGCATGCTCTCAGGTGGTGTTCAGTAAACTCGAAATTAGGAGGAAACCAGATCAAAAAGGCTGTCAGACAAACAAGAAGACACCCAGGTAAGGCAATGCTGTTTATGTTGCACATTTCAGCAACAAGGGAACTCAAACTGCTTTTACATCCAAAACAGGCACAGCAACAAATACAGAATAATGACAAGAAGATGAATAAAAACAGGTAAGATAACTTCATCATCATGTAATATGGCCTAAAGCTGAATATTTCTGGCTATTTTAGATGTAACAAGCCAAAAATGTAGTATTCACATAACATTTGGTCAATTTAATAAGGTAATCCATTATTGAAGTAACGTTGAAAATATTTGAAGATTGAATAAGTGAAGTCAGTTAAGTCATAATACATAGATATCACAGTTTTTTAATTTAAAATATTTATAATTTATTGCAGAATTGTAATATTCATTCTTATACATTTATTCTTGGCGGACACATGGTGTGCAGCATCTTTTTTTAATTATTACTGTATTTAAATTTTGTTTTAGTTTTTATAACATTATTGGTTTTATTTCATTTATCGTGGTCAAAATTGTAGGCTCATGGCTGCTGTAAGATAAAAGCATAACGGTATCGGCTGAAAGATTCAAACAGAATAACGGACAATAAAAAGCATATAGGTCAAATTGTCTGTGCAGTAGTAAGAGTGCCACTGCTTTAGGGAAATTTAAGTATTGCGCTGATGTGTCAGAAGTTACTTGGGTTTTGTGTTCGGTGATTACAGGTGAAAACAGAAGTTGAAAGCAGAAAAAACACAGCTCCCACCATGCCATGCTCGCCACCGACACAGCCATAAACACACAGTGTCATACGGGGAGAGGGAAATCTGACTGATCTGATTTGATATTTTATGGACTTTTGATAACAAATGGGAATGCAACACAACTGTTATTTTCCAGCTGCTTCTCAAAATTATACTCTCAAAAACTGTCTGTCTCTTGAATAAGGGCCATTTAAAGAAGAAGAATGTGGCAGTGTGCTGGTGTGTGAAATTTGGCAAGTGGACTGAGGAAATTACACTACATGGATTCCAGTGGTGCCTTTTTTTTAAGTGACAGCTCATTTTTCAAGCTAGTTTCTCATTTTTGATGGGTTGAAATGACTGATGAGACTCAGGTTATTGGTGCTTTTCCACTGCTTTTTAGCCTCAAGGACTCAAGGATTGAAAGTTAGCACTAACTTTTTGTTGTTGTTTTTTTCTCTGGTGCCTTAAATTATTACTTCAGTTTGAGTCTTGGGTAACACTTTACTTGAAGCACCCATTATAACACATTATAAGTAGTTATAAACACTCAGAAATGATCACAATGCTTTATAACCCACTATACAGCGTAGGGTTAGGGTTAGGTCCTGGCATTGTGATCATTTATGAGTGTTTATAACTATAGCTACATGTGTTATAATGGTCTTCTAATGCTTCATAGATGTAGTTATAATGTGTTATACCGGGTGCTTCAAGTAAAGTGTTATCGATTCTTGTTTAGTAATGAAGTGTCCCAGGCTCTTGTGTGCATCTAATAACGCTTTATTTGAACCTTATAAAGAAACGTTTGTGTCCCCAGACGTTAATGTGTAGTTATGCTCTGACTGTGTCTTCTCTATGGACTCATAATAACTTTTCGCATCTTTCCATATCTGTGAAATTGGGACTTTTACTATTGAACAAGGAAGGTAAAGATAATCTGCAATCCTGAACCTTAATTCTATATTTCAGTAGGTGATGATATTTGTAGTTGTGTTAAAAATCAAATGTTTTGCTTTATATGCCATTAGCTGTCCAGTGCTGGAGTTCATGATACAAGCAGGATGTGAGTCTGTGTGTCACCTGCACAGAAGACACTTAAATGCTTGATAGTGGCATAGGTGGCATCAAGCGACCGATGAGGGGAGAAATAGACACAGTCAGGGAGGCACAATCGTCCTGAGCGCTCAAGAGACACACAGGAATGAGAGACAGGACAGCTAATCCCAGAGGGCAATAAATAATCAAATCAGCAGCTATTTAAAAATACCAAAGACAATCAGAAATTAACATTGTTGGTGTATTCATTACTTCAGCACAATCAGAATTACTGTAAAGAAAAAAAAGAGGGTGAGAAGAAGTGGGAACTCAAATAACCAGGTTGCTCTGAGGTCACATGAAGCATCATAAGCATATTTGTCAAAGTAAAACTCATGTTGCATTTGCTTTCAGAAAAGATTGATGAAGGCAGGTGCTCAGCACGCTAACATTTCAAGTCAACTCTATCTTTGTGGTGATAAGAAACAAGCGACAAAGTAGGACGCCGACGTTCTCAAAGCACTGTTCAAAGTTTCTGCATTTGCCAGAATACCACTAATCTAGGTCACTGCCCTCTTTAAAGTGTTTCACATGCATAAAAGGGATGAGCTGAGTCGCAGTCACATCGCAAGGCAAGTCATCTGTGAAAGAAACAGCTTTAAGGGGAGATTTGTATGATTTTATATTAATCAGAAAACTCCTAATGGAACAAATATTGGTGAGTTCTATCTGAATTTATCAAGTAGCGTCTGTCAAACATTTACATTGTCTGTTATATGTACAAAGAAACACGCGTGGTGAACTAAGAAAACGCTTTTTTGGACGTTGTGTAATTTTAGCTCCTCAGTTCTTTGCAAAGACAGTAATGGAAATGTATTTTCTTTTATCTGCCACGCTGCATGTGTCAAAGAGTAAATACATTTTGAAGCCTTTTGTACTTCTCTAAACGCGATCGCAGCAGTAAAGCTCTGGAAAGGTTGAGAAGTCTAACCAAGAACAACGTCTCCTTATCAGATTATATAAATCAGCAGCCTCCTGTGCGCACATGGCTGCTGTCGGGTTTTAAGATGACATTATGCATGGGGATTCCCATTCACTTATTCTTGAGCAATAATCAGTCTTTTTTTTTTTTTCAAACGTATGCTTTCAGTTCCTTTGTAGGCCGTTTGAGATGAAGAAAGATAGGCTGAGCTGAGATGAATCACTCCCCAACCGTATGGAGATGCATGACCATTCTTCTGACATTTTCATTTATTCGTGAGTATTTATCTACTTTTGAATGTTCCTCTGGAGTCTCTTGTAAGTAATTTTTACACTTATTGTCTTTCAAAACACTGAACGGGACACTGAACAGGACAAGGATAAAAACTGTGAATGAAAACCTTGACTTTCAGAAGGTTAAATAAGTTGTGATTCCATCCTCCTGGATAGAAAGCCTTGAAGGGATTGAGGGATGGTCCGTCCTGCAGGGTCTGAGTTTGGAGTCTGTTCTGGGCTCCTGCTGGCTGGTTTGCCATCCACCTTGTGGGCGACGCGTGCTGCACCCTGCCTGGGAAAAAGCACCCAGTCAAAGTCTGATGAACCTGTTGCGTTGAGATGTGGCGCTGGAAAGACGCGACAAAAAGATAATCTGAGTTGCTTTACGTATATCTCTGTAGATTGTGTATTTATGTGGTCAAACTCTGCAAAAAGTGTGCATGTGAAACTTTCTTTTTACATTTCCTCTTCATTACTTTCACTAAATCTAAAATGAAAGCGCTTCCAGGGATTGGTCCCGGCATACCTAAATCTCCCACCTAGCCACCTAGCCTCCAGTTTGCTACTGCAACAACAGGGTCACAGAGACAGCAGTCTCCACAGCTCTGTGGTCACACACCTGTTCAATAACAACCCATCACAAAGTCTGTAGATGATACAAGTGCGATCGGCATGATCAGCAAAAATGATGAGACAGGAGAGGCTACAGGGAGGAGATCTGCGGTATCTGACTGCTTGGTGCGAGGACAATACCCTGCGCCTTAACACTATCGAAACTAAGGAGCTCAGTGTGAACTTCCGCACTGGACAGTCCAATCTGCGTCAATGGGATGGCAATAGAGGGCATCTCCAGCTTCAAATTCCTGTTGATCCTCATATCAGAGGACCTCTCTTGGTCCAACAATGCCTGGTCAAGAAGGCTCACCAATGCCTCTGTTTCCTGAGAACACTGAAGATGCACCGTCTGTCGTCAGTCAGACTCAAGAACTTCGACCTCTGAGTGATGGAGAACATCCTGACCAGCTGTGTCACGGTCTGGTACGGGAACTGCACTACTGTAACAGACCGCAGGGCTGTTTCCCAAGACCAAACTCCACCGCAACTGATTCATGCAGCAGTTGACAGATCTCTGTATATCTGTCTACAACACCTACATCTGCATTTGTGACAGTAACATTCAAACACCGTAACCAAGGTTTCTGTTTCTGCACGTACATATATAAGTATTAGGTCAAAAGTTTCATTTTTAAAGTCATGATTAATTGCATTATTTCCCTAGTTAAGCGCAATTAATCATGTATTGAATGGCATTTTTAAAATTCTATTGTTTTTCATTTCAAGGCTGTTTTCAGCCCATAACGTAAAGCATTTATCAGTCCAAACAATCCGTTCAAAATTTGAATTTAAAGTCATTGTTGAAGTTTCAGCATCGTGGCTTCCTGCAGCGACTCATTCAGACCATCTTGATTTGGAATCAAACACAGAGAAAGACCTTCCTATTTGACCTTTTTGGATTTTCTTTGAAAAAAAAGTGCCATATAGACCAACTTAGTATCATGTAAAAATAAAGTTTTTCAACTGAAAAAAGACCAAAGCCTAATTTTGTGATTAATCACAATTTAAAAAATTAATCTTTAGTCATTCTTACATGAATTAATGATGATTAATGCGATTAATGCTGACAGTCCTATATTGATCATATAATCCCATTACACATTGCACCTTTGGGTTGGATGCCAAATGAATTTTCATTACTCTGCACTCTGTGCATGTGTAATGACATTACATTTGAATCCAAATCCTAAAATGATGATATATCAATAGGCAGCCATGACTGAGTGTCGTCTTCCAGTCTTGACTCTTCAATTCTTGCTTTTTCCATGTTTCAAAGTGTCCTAGGGAAAAAAGACACTGACCCCAATGCTGTGTGAGCGTCTTGCATGGCTGTCGATACTGATGTGTGAGAGTGTGAACGATTGTGTGATTTTTTTATTTTCTTAACGCAGCCTAAATGCTATATTTTTGTGGTCATTTTGTAGATGACCATCCTAACAGCTTGAGATGGTTCTCTTCACTGTGCTGTTTTAACACTGCACTCGCCGTACGCACTGCCACAGCCGACAGTTGGATAAAAATCATATAGTTTTATCACGTTTACTCTGCTGCATGTATTCATATGTCTGCTTAATTTTACATTTTAAGCCAAGTAAATGTCACCATTCTTTAACATTATCCGTGTTTTTATTTTCTGCATAGGTCCAGTCCCTGTCAGCTGTGTACAGTTCATCCCACATGGTTACCTGACAGTTGAGCCAGGCACTCAGTTCCTCATGGGCTCAAACCTGACTGTGTGGTGCCACGTCACAAAATATCAAACAACGCAGAAATGGTAATCATAAAATATAGAGCAATTATTCTATATACATGTATTATTTTGGTGTTGTTTTTGTTTTTCTTAATCTTTGGAATGTATTCCATTCACATCTGACTTGATTCAAAAGGTTTGATATATCGCTGGACCTGAATGGTGAGGCTGTACCTTCCCGAAGGAGAGTGAACCGCACCACCATGGTGTTCTACCTGCCCAAGGTGGAGACAGCAAACTCATCAGTGATCTGCAAGATGAGGGAGGATCACCAGTCTCTGATTGTCAATGGGCTGGATCTCCGTGGAGGACGTACGTACAGCTGCCTCTCACCTCTACAGTTTTATACACTCTATACAAAGGCATAGAAAAACATGAAGATACATTCTGTGTTTTTGGTGGTATGCCCAGCAGGAATTTAAAATCGGGGTGGCACAGGCCAGTTTAGTGAATACTGTTTAATTTTGCGGTATGTGGAAAAAATCTGCAAAACAAAAATGTTCCAGTCCAGCATCAGATGTAGCAGGTTGAACTGGTTTGTTTTGGAAGGAGGCTTGAAAATTAAAGTGTTGAAATGTACAGAAAATAGAATTCAGATTAAATGGACCATGTCTGGTGTTATCATGCAAATGATATCACTTTAGAAAGTTTTATTTTCAGAATCAGAATCAGAAACAGAAACACAAAAAACTTGACTTATAAAAGTAAGTAGCAGATCTCCTGTCACTACTTTATATCCCATACTATTTACTGCAAGAAATGAAAAAAATGCACTAAAATTATCCTTGAGAAAAAAAAAAGTAAGTAAAACGTTGCTTCCATCTGTGCATATTCAAGAAACAGTCAGTTTGTGATAACTGTCAATTTGATCCTGTGGTCTGAGCTTTTCAAAGTGGAGACTGTGAATCGGTTTAAAGCGTGATAAAGTGTGGCGTGCCATTCTCCAGACGTCACTAGCCTAAGTGAGATGGACAGATCAAAAGATTAAAATGTCTTACATCTTGTGTTCTCCCCTCTTGCAGTTCCTCCAGAGAAACCTGGAAACATTATATGTGAAACAACAAAGAGTTCTGAGATAGTCGACTGTTCATGGAGAAGGGGTTGGGAAACACACTTTACTACGTACTACAACATCTCGGTCCGCAGGTAAGCTGTTCTGTTGCTGATATGTTATGCTTTACAGTTGCTCCCAAAGTACTGTTGACGACAACCGACCTCTTTTTCTATGTGAATGTTTTAAAAATCAGAGAAAACGGGACCAAGATACATTCACATCAAATCAAGGTTGCTGAGAAAACCACCCTGCCCAGAGGGATGCTGGACACAAACACTAAATACCTGTTGATCATCACTGCTTTCAACTACTTCGGGCTGTCAGAGTCTGATCCATACTCCCTCTGCATCGGGGACATAGGTAACGTTTCACTTCAGTTATACACACACATTGTAATAATCCAAAGGCGAAAGTTCTTCTAAACAGACCAATGTTGTATTATAACTTTTTGAGGACCAAATGAACTTTTTTGGACTATGGACACACATTGTAATGTTTTAGGGGCATAATATCACATATCACATAAAAATATATCCATTTTAGTGAATTTTTTAGTCCTTTTTATGATTTTATTTTTAATTATCGCACGGATTCCTTTATCATGATTGCATATATTATTTACATTAAGCTCATTAACAGTTTGTAATAAATATCACTGACGTTACCTGTAAAATGAAGAAATGGAATTTTGCAGAAAAGTAGAATACAACCTCCCCCATACACATAGGGAGAACATCCATCAACAAAGCCCTGGAAACCCAGACTTGAATCGGGGGACTTCTTGTCATGAGGAAAGAGCAATAACCACTAAACCACGACAACACTGTGTCTCCACTCACTGTGTTTTAAGTACTGAGCAGGTATTAATGTCAATAAGTAGAATAGCCTTTTGCTGGCACTTGACTTGTTGAGGTATTAAACTAAATTGTGACGTCAGTTTTATCTACAAGTATTTAATTCAGTCCAAAAAAAAAAAATGTAAAAATGAATCTTGAATCCGAATGAGACATAAAACAAGACTGAAGAGAAATTAGTTATATCACCAGAAAATTCCAAATTTACAACTAAAATTTATACATGAAATCAGCATCACAGTATCAGATGAGATCTTGATGAATGATTGTGCGTCTACATAAACTTCATGGATTTTTCCATGAGGATTCTTAAGAGATGAGTCCATATGTGAAGCGTTGTCTTTCCTCCAGTCTTCGTAAAACCTCTCTGATTCAGTGGATTTTTTTGAGCTTGGTTCTACAGATGTGAATTTGTTTCTTTCACTGAAGTTGTAGCTTTTTCACTGGACAGCTTGTTAAACTACACACTCGCTGCTCTTTTTATTATTTGTCCTTGCAGTGATTCCAGAGACCCCTCAGATAACACAGGTGGTGTTTATGAACAACTCTGCCGGTGCCACTTTGTGCTGGAAAACCTCTGAATCTTCATCAAATCTCAGAGTCTATGTCAGACTGCGCACAGAAGACATTGCCTGGGTAAAGAAGAACAGCAGATTTCTGGCCATTTCTAGGATCAGACAATATCTGTGTGCAGGTGATATATTGTCTCCATGTTTCCAGGCATTGAAAGAGGTGCGAGTGCTCAGTGAGGGTCGGATTGAAGTGGACGACTTGAAGCCTCTGACTGAATATGAGTTCCAGATGAGAACATGCAAGTCAGCAGCAGAGCCGACACACGGCGACCTGAACACCAGCATGAAGACAGCTTGCAGCAAATGGAGTTCATCTGTGAGACAGATGAGTCCTGGAAAAGGCAAGCTCCCGTTTCATGCCTACCATGTAATCAGGGCCAGATGAGTATGTTGAAGTCTGTTGTCACTTTGTTCAATTTCATGGCATGTGGTGGTGATCAGGTCCATCTCGGCAGCTGGACGTGTGGAGGACTTTAAGCAGTCTAAGGACACATGGGATGCAAATGGTGACTGTTTTTTGGAAGGTATGCTTTATTATTTTTATTGGTTACACTAACCAAACAGACAGAAAATATCTGCTTTGAGTGCAGGTATAAAAGTAACTTAGTTGGTTTCTCTGAGCTGCCCATAGGTGTGAATGAGAGTGTGTGTGCTTGTCTGTCTCTGGGTTTGTACTGATGGAGTGGTGACCTGTCCAGTGTGCTTCCTGCCTTTACTCACAGTTCACTGGACTCAACTAGAGCCACTAATTTGCATAAGGTGGCCCAGAAGGGTGATGGATGAATGAACCATGTTTTGTAACATGAGTCATCTCATTCAGTTTAGAGCACAGTGATTCATTGTGACAGTTGGGTGGAATCACACTGTTTACCCTGTTCAGCGTTTTAAAGATAATATCTTCTCATCTGTCTTCTCATTTAACCCTCACGAAACGCCAGCGTTTGAACGTACACAAACTGATGAGTTCATGTCCTCCCCCAGCCCCCATCTCCAGAGGATTACAGCGGTGAGGTGCAACAGTACAAAATCTTTTGGGTGACAGATCAGAAACATGAAGTGACCTGCGCGGCAGCTGATGTGCAGTGGACGGGTCGAGTATCATCAGAAGTTCAGACTCTGGCTGTCGCTGCCGTCACCTCGTATGGGACCTCTCCACCAGCCCAAGTGACTCTCACACACTCAGGTACTCTAACATCTCACACAGAGGAGTAATTATGTGTATCACTTTACATTATGGTGCATCTGGCCAAGATTATTATTATTATTATTATTATTATTATTATTATTATTATTATTATTATTATTATTATTATTATTATTATTATTATTATACCTTGCCAAATAAAGCTGAAAGCCTACAGCAAAATACAAGACTCCCACTCCATTAGTTGAGATTATATTCATGGTTACTGGATGCTGCCTTTAATACTGCATTAATACTTCACTAGTAACTATATATTAGTACTTAATTACAGTAACTAGCTGTTTCTCAAATTATTTTGTTACTTTATTTATTACTTTATTAAGTCCTAGCTACTAGATACTGCCTTCAATAGGAAATGGAAATTTGTAATTGATTTTATACTGACAAGACATTAGTTCAAAGGATGAATGGGTTACTTTACTAGTTACTGAAAATGTGCGCTTGATTACAGTTGGGGTTACTACTTATTGTTTTAAACAGTTAAAGGGTTACTCCACTACTCGATGAAAGACTTTGCTTAGTTATAGTTAAAGTTACTAGTTGCTTCTTTAAGTAACGAAGAAGTTACTTCACTTAAATGCAGGGTTACAGTTACAGTTTGTTGTTACTGCTGAGTTACTTTGCTGTTCAGTAAAAATTAAAAGTTATTAGTTACTTGGTAAAGTAACTTATTCCTTTTGCTACTGCCCCTCATGCTGCGTTGTGGTCAGTTTGAGTTAATCAGACATTATTGTCATTATTGACTGAATAATCAGTGGTCAGATGTGGACTGTCAGGGTCTGCGGTGGGCGACATGTTTCCTTTCACTCCACAGAGCTGCCTCAGTGCATGCAGGAGGCTTTCTGGCGTAGTGAGCTTAATAACAGCATTTGTTGATGAGATTAAGCTCCTGACATGATGCGAGGTCGAACAAACAGAGGACGTACCTTACAGATATGGAAGTCCAGTCCTGGTTGTGTTGGAAATCAGGGTGTAAATCAGGGATCACCAACACAGGTACCTTGTAGCTGTCTGTAGAGCATGTTTTAATAATAGAGGTGAGTATAAACAAATGAGCTAAAAGAGGATTTGTCCAGCGAAAAACATTCACTCAAGGACAAAATGTAACAGTTGTGATGAAAGAAGAATATTTAAACTAGTATCAAAAAATGACAGAAGTATCAAATGCTGGTACAATTTTCAAAACTGAAAATAGCTGCATGTTTAAATCTATTTAATAGGTATATCATGTTAACTGCCTGAGCGTCGTCACATGCATGACTATCTATTGCCATTGAGGGCAAAGTCTAATGTAATGAAGCTATCTTGAGTTTATAATAAGGAGTCGTTCGTACTACTCGTTGCCCCTGATGCAGCCGTCATTGACAAAAAATGTGACGAGCGCTGATCAAAGCTGTGTGTGATGATGATTTGATGTCCTTCCTCACTCAGATGCTTTGGGGCCTGTCCTGGAAGAGTTGACTCCTGCTCTCAGCGGCAAAGCTCTGCTTGTCTCATGGTCGTGGCCAGTGGACCATCACCGCTCAGCGCTGGCAGCAGAGCTGCTGTACTACGTGATAGAATGGAGGAGTGTGCCAGCAGCAGATCTACAGTGGCAAAAGCTGAGCAAAGACTTACACAGCACGTCTGTCACAGGTTTGCTCACTTATCTCAATCCAGGAGACAGAATCAACAGCAGCACCAAACAGTTCTGAGTCAAAGTGCTCAAGGATGAAACTGAGAACGAAGGCTGGCCTCTAGTGGCCGTTTGATGCATTACACTGCTTTTTATTTTCTCACGTCTGCGCCTGTTAAAACTTAGCATGACGCTCTGAGGCGTTCAGATACCTGCTGGAGCTTTTCTTTGTGGAGTTTGCATGTTTTCTCTGTGTTGATGTGGCTTTCCAGCCACAGTCCATAAACATGCATGCGAGGTTAATTTTTGACCCCAAATTGCCTGTAGATATTCAATGGGAGTGTGTGTGGTTGTCTGTGTTTGCCCTGTGATGGACTGGCAACCTGACAAGTGTGGAGCTTGGCCATAGTAAAATAGGACAGGGTCCAGTGCCCTGCTACCCTAGCAAGGATAAACACCATAGGAAGATGGATGGATGATACTATGAATATAATTTGATAAATGAAAAGCTTGTCTTAATGGGAAAATGTTTTGTTAAAATTAAGTGCTTCATACTTTCTTTATGTTTTCAGGTTTGACTGCGGGTGTGAGGTATGATATCTCTTTGCATGCTGTGACCAGCAGAGGAGTCAGTGCTCCATCATCCAGGACGGCGTACTCCAGTGAAAAGAGTGAGACTCAATTATGTCAAATCTTCGCAAAAACAGTTTATTTTTCTGATATTAAAATAATTTTCCAGCCAAAGTCATTGATCACACGAGGGATTCAAGAAACAGTAGCCTATCTTTATTCCTGATTTTTGTGACTGTGTATTTTTCAGCACCATTTTCTGGTCCCAACATGTCAGTACTGGCTCATGAAAACAGACGGATCCTGATCGAGTGGGATGAGCTGCCTGTGGACCAGCAGAGGGGGCACATTACCAAGTATACTATCTATTTCCAGGGGTTGGACTCTACCAACACAGTGCTCAATGGTGAGTGCCTGCACATAAATATGGACATGCTCTCTCAGATCTGGGCATTGTGTGGCCCTTTGGCTGTCCATGACCAGCCCCAGAGGGGGTACCTCTCCGTCTCGGCCTTCCTGAAGGATTGCAGTTTCAGTCAGCAGTGACGTACAGCTTGGTGATTGTGATCTGATTGAAGGTTAGAATGTAAGAGTGTGTGTCGTTCTCTGTCTCTTGTGTTTTGCTCTGAGACGGACTGGTAACTTGTCCAGGGTGTACGTTACCTTCACCGGTAGTCAGCTAGGACTGGCTCCTGCACCCAGCCACCATGAGGTGAACAATGTGGTCTGTAAGAAAAACAGATCTGACTGATGCAAAGCAGGAACGCTGCCTTAAAACACATTGCTTCCTATCAAGACAAGTGAACAAAAATCAAAGCTCAGCCCTGTAAAACCATTATAGTTTTTTTCATGTGCCTTCGTCTGGAGAACTTAAAGCCAAGCCCATGACATATATACTGATATTTTAATTACAATTCAACAAATTAAACAAGTTATTTATTTTATATATCAAGATGAATCCTCAAAAGAACAGGTTATTGCATCCAAAGAGTTAACAAAGTTATGGTGGTGTAAACCCTTGTAGGGGTTGTGAATGTAGACATTATTTAGTGGCAGAGTTAACCAAGTCTGTCAATTCATGGTATAAATTGCCTCAGTTGCAGTAAAAGTACTTTAGTATAAATTGCCTCAGTTACAGTAAAAGTACTTTAATAAGTTGTATTAACCCATCATTTAGGCTTACCCTAGGCCCATATTGTTAAAGTACATTGTTACATCAGTTCTCTCTTCACGACACACGAACATGTCATTTGAACCTTTGGAGGAAACAGCTTTGCAGTAAGTTTCCTGTGTTTGTGCATCACAGGCTCCCCTCAGTAAAGTGTGTATATCATCATGCTTGGTGCTTGTAGTTTACTTAGCCATCCATCGGCAGCTATTTTTTATGTGTATGGGTGCACGTGTGCAAAGGAAATTACAAACTGAGTAGTATGCACATTCAAAAGCAACTGTTACCTAACGGAAAGTGTACAATCAGCATTTCATTGATGCTTTCCCTCCCACACAGCCTCGGTGCAACAGCAGGGTTTTTCTTCCCTCACTTACTGTAAAGTGAGTGTAATATGGAATTGAAACGTTACACTGAGAGTTCAGTATTACTTAAGTGTTTTAAAAGAGGACATAATCCCAACTGGACAACAGAGAAAGTGAATGTATTGTTATCACAGCTGTGCCAGAACTTTAAACCAGATGTCTTGGGAAATTCTTTTAACTTTTCATACTTGAGTGATTGATTTTATGTAATGGCCACTGTTTTTAACATTTCCCTGAAGAGATAATTTCAATAGTTTGCAGGTAAATTTTTCAAGCTGCTTCTTTCACCTTGTTCAAATTTGTCTTTATAGTTCTCTAGAGAAGTCGCTCACCACAAGCAGGAAGCCATGTGGCTACTTGTGCACATGCAGCTGTAAAGGTTGTCAAAAAACCAACCTGTTGTTCATGATATTTCTGGAACGTCAGGGCAAAAGTACAGGAAAACCTATCTTCCTCTCGCTCTGTATGTGTTCTAAATGACACTGTGCATCCTTGAAGATTGCAATGACGGTTATACTCACAACTACTTGAATATGTCATGCTGTTCATTATGCTGTAAACAGACTCCCAGAGGTCTGTGTTGCTGTCAGACCTGGATAAAATGTGGGTAACACTTGCAGGAAAATTGAATCAACTAATAACCTAACCTGAATGTGCACACTCAGTTTGGGCTACTTTCTTACTCATGAGCTTCACATACACTGTGCAAACTTTTGACTGTGTGTCAATCACAAGCGTAATTAGACTTAAAAGTGCAATTATTTCTTAAATATGTCAGCGGTAGATAATACGAGTAAAGGATTCCCATGCAAAAATGTTTTTCATTCTTTGCAATCAAGCTGTTTTCAATGTTTTAAATAGATTTTTTTTTTCTTTTCTTTATTTTTAAGAATTCAGCAATCCAAGTCAGAAATGATAGCATGGTTTCAGTACAGCAGAGGTCTGAGGTCTACAGTTCTTTTAAAGAGCTGACTTGTCTTGGGGAATTTCTTTTGGGGTTTCAGCGGTTCTTTTTCAAGCTATTTGGTTCTGTACCTGTCCTTAAGAATATGGCCTCCACTGCACTTTTGTTCTTGGGCAATGTGCTGGTATCCTCTTTCCTATGAAAATTAGCTTTCTTGTGTGGTTATTTTTATGTGAGGATCCTCCTCCTCCACATCTGTTTGCACAGTTTCAAGTTCCGTTTCCTCTGCCAGGGTTATTTCTTGTCCTCCAGACTGACAGCTTCCATATCTACATTTTCCTGATTTTGGCTTTCAGGTGATTCCAGTGCTCTCCCACCTCCACCAGTGGAGCAACCCTGATTTGGTTGCAGGTGTGAACTTTTGGTGGCCACACCTTTGTTGTGCATCAACAGCCCCTCTGTCTCTTATTGTACCACTTTCCCACTGAAACTAGAGGGTCGATCCTTGTTTACAATCGGCAGTTGACTCCTTTCTCACTGCCTGCAGACCCTGGGTCTAATCGCCTGCAGGCGAGCTGCGTGGCTGAGCTTTCCCACATCGAATATGTCCCACGTTGATGACATCATCAGCGCAACGGGGCACAGCGAGGTAAACAACGCAGCGGAGCACAGTCTCTGTTGCCTGTTGACGAATCTCCTTTTCCGCATGGACCAGGAGAAGCTCTCTGATCTCGCTATCCCGACAATGCTGGGTCATCTTGACGAAAGATATCTCACGCTGTGTCCAGAAACAACAAGCGTGCTAACGTAGCCACGCTGCGTCGACGTTGTCATGTAAATAAATTGACCTGGGACTGGCTTTCCCGCTGAAGCTGATCTTAAATCCTGGCTCGCTTGCAGCATCAGTCGCCCCGGGTCGAAATGCCATTTAAACCCTTTCCTACTGCCATGAGGAGCCGATTATTGGCGGGTTTAAACTGGGTTTTTTTTGCCAGTGGGAAAGGGGTATTACTCTCTGATGATCTTCCTGTGTGAGTGAGCACTTCCCTTGCTTTTCCCAATAGACTCTCCCACAAGACAAATCTGACCCTTTGTGGTGTAAGTCTTCCCTCTCTGTGGCTGATGAGAAGCTCGACTTCTTTTGGCCTCTTCAACTTCTCCAGCTTGATATTTCTTTAATTTTTCAGAAATGATGACCTGGTGAACCTCAGCCATCTCATCCAGGCCATACTAGACCAGCTTTGTGGCTACTCTTCCTGCCTTTATTTGTTTGATCCTGAGTCTGAGGAGTGTCTGTGTGTTCATTTTCAACTAAGGTCACTTGTTCACTTTGTAACCTCAGTCTGTCAGCGGCCTGTATGGGTCTATGACAGGTCTATCAAAAGGTCTATCACAGTGCCAATCTTCTGACCTGTGCTGGCAGTGACCTCCATCAGCATCAAGATGACATGAAGTTCACACTATCCATTCCTCTGCAGAAGTTCACTCTGGTTATTAGTGATGTTTAGTTTCGTTGCCATGTTGCTAGTGAAGCTTTCCTGCGTCTCTCTGCCAGTTCTAGGGAAAGCTCAGACAAGAAGTCATCCTGCTCGTCTGTCAGTCTGCTTTTGCGTCTGCTGCTTTTCCTGCACTCCTCTTCCTTCTCCCCTATACTGCTTGCTATTGGGCTGAGGAATTAATGATGATTGGATGTGCCTTTTCTTTTGCAGTCTGTTTTCCTGCACAATAACAAAGATAGCAAGTTTCTGGGTATCTGAGTGTTTTTTCTTTTAACTTTTTTCATTTCATCTTCAAACATGTTCTGCACCATTATTAGATTTTTTTTATTGGAATCTAGTATTCTTTATAACAGAGGTGATATAGACTCTTCATCTCTTCAGCCTTCATGATCTTGCTTTAAACCATTTTCTGCTGCTGTTTTTAACTTGGAAACACCGCTCTTCATTTTGCCACTATGAAAGTGCAACAGCTCTCAGCTTGAGGGGATTTTTTCAGTTCCTCTTATGCTATGAGTGTCATATTATCCTCTGCTGATTAGCAGATGAACACAAAATATAATCTTCGCCAGATTGCCTTTGGTTCTATTTAGTTTTTCTTTTACTTCAGCAAATGTGGGGTTATTTTATTAGTTTTCTCCACCTGGACTGTCCACTCTGAAGCTTCTTCTCAGCTCTGATGTTCTCTTCCTGTTGATTTATTCGAGGGAACCATGTGTATGCAGCTTCCTCTTTTAATAGTGGTCTCTATGAATTGCAACCACGTCTTGTTCTTCTCGTCTTATTTGCCTTTGTGAAGAGTTTTGGCAGCTGCCTCATATTGTTCACTTAATTGTTTTCTGTTCCCAGTGTCAACACATTTCCCTTCAAGCCAAACAACAGAGAAAATTGAAGCATAACATTTGCATTGTTTTCAAATGCACAGTCTGTTTAGCACAGTCGTAAGTTTTATCTCTTGTCCTGGTAAGCAGCATTGAGGGAATTTATTGCTTTTCACTTGTTTCAGGTTTGTATTTCAGAGTCGGGCAGTTTTAGCACACAGGCTGGCATCAAGCAGCAACACTCAGCTGTGGGAGAGTTTTCAGAGCTCAAGTTCTGGAAAGATATGAAAACTGTGGTGTTTTAACAAAACCGTCCCAACTCTGCTTATCTCCAGTGACAGTGCCAGTATCTGGCCCGAGACAGACGTGGTTGGATTGTCCCTCTGGAGCTCTGGTCCTGCAGATGACTGCCTCCACCTCAATGGGGGAAGGACCACCAGGGAAACCAGTCTCCTCTCTGCCTACAACTTATGCAGGTCAGTCTTTGCATACAATAATTTCTTCTCCATTAAAATTATAAACACAAGATTATCACTAATTAAGATGTTCTTTTTAATTAAGAAGCAACTGTTTGACTATGATGCCATCTTCTTCTTATCTCTGCTCTAGTCAACCTGGCCATTGTGATGGTTTTCATCATTGCAGTTCTGATAGCGATCACAGCCAACCTGATGTGCTGGAGTTGCATCAGGGAAAGGTAATGGTAAACGTCACTCATAGGCATAAACTCATGGTGAATGTATTTGTGGAGGCAGTCAATGCATCACCCGCACCACCAAGTCTCCTGTATGGCGGATTTGTGCTTAGGTTTTGTTTTATCAGTAACAGGGATGGAAGTCCATGTGGGTAATTTCATGAAATGTCACACCGCACAAGTGGATGCACAAAACCATGAATAGAAACCTAAGCGATGTAGCAGCGCTTGTATTAAATGTGGTCGCAGCACCCTATTATGAATCTGGTGGTTTCTGCTCTGGCTTCAGTGATACGGGGTCTGCATGCATACGTGTTAGAGGACACGCATTGCATGTTAGAGGTCCGGGTGTCAGAATGAGACTGTTTTGTTTTTGCATGACTGGGTGATAAAAGCTTTTTCTTCATGTATATGTGTATATTCTAGGGTCAAACAGAAATGTATATCCTGGGGACCCGATTGGTTTGTTGACAACATGCCAAATCTAGAATGCAGTAATGCCATCAAACTACTGGAGGTAAAAAAAAAGAAGAGTCATTTACATTTTCACACATATTTTCCTTTCTTACTGTTTGCTTTTATTTGTGTGTGTGTGTGTGTGTGTGTGTGTGTGTGTGTGTGTGTGTGTGTGTGTGTGTGTATACTGTCTTCTTTTCTAAAATAGTAAGAAATAACAACTGCAGCAGCAGCAGCACTAACACTTGGAAAAAGAGAGTTTTCAGGCATTATCAATAGCGTTAAGTCATTAATGCAGGTCTGGAGTCATGCCAGTGTGAACTACAGTGATTTAACTTCTTTGAGTTGTTGCTAATATATTGAAAGATTACACTTTTTTTTTTTTTTTTTGTCTTTTAACAAATTTGCAATAAATGTTTCATCTTCTCTCCAGCATGATGGAAGCGAACCAGTATTCTCATCGATCCACAGTGAAACTCCATTGTCCTCCATCACTGTGGTCTCCCAGGAGGCCAGGGACGAAGTGTACCCCGCCATCCACATCGAAGTGACTCAGACCTACGGATCAGAGCGACCCATAGCAGAGACGTCTTTACTGATAATGTCAGACGAGTCTGGCTACAAACCCCAGATTGCTACACTGGCTCATCAAGGCGAGGAGACGAATGATAAAGAAGACAAGCAGAACGATTATCCAGAAAGCAGAGAAGAAGATGGATGTGCATTTGTTCTTGGTGGATTAAGAGATGGGTTTTCGTTCGGTGGAGATGTGGATTTCTCAGACTCCCCTCGTGGACTGGATCGCAGCTCGGTCACTTGTCTTCTCTGGCCTACAACTGCTGAAACGATAGTCCTGGCTGAGCAGAGTGTGGGACGTGAATCTTTGTCTCTGGACTTAACTCAAGATGACATTATGACTCCAGACACAACAGACATTAGTTCGTCTCAACAAAGAAGTGAAACGACGATGTTGAACGGTGGCTATTTTCCTCAGATAGCTGCTGCAGGCGGCATCATACGCTGAGGAGGAACAATACCAACATATAAGCTGCTCTACTGATTTTCAAGAAAGCATTATTATTAACCATCACTTTTCTGTGAATTTGTGTGATCAGAAGAGTTCATTGTGTCCCGGTGCATTAGTCAAATGATAAAGATGACTAAAGGCTGAACCGTGCGCACTCTCTCTACAGTTCGTATATATTCCTCTGCTGCTCCAACTTAATAAAAGCATTACATAAGCTTACAAACTGGTGTAGTGGTGAGCATTGTGGCTGTGATTCTCTCCATTCTGATTTCCCATCCATCCTTTGTGGAATTTGCACATCTCTGTGTCCACGCTTGGCTTGCTCCTGACACTCCTGTTTCCTCCCACAGTCCAAAAACCCGTCTGAGGCTAATTGTTGGCTTTTAATGTCCGATAGGTGTTACTCTGATTGTGATTGCTGTTGTCTCTGTGTTGGCCCTGTGATGACCAGTTCATGGTGTACCGAGGTTTAGGTTTACCCATAGTGCACTATGACCTTAACTTTGGATAATGCAATAAAAAATTGGAATTGGTGTTGATAAGCTGTTAAAGTCTTCAAGTTTTAAGAATCACAACCTGCATGTACAGTGAACTACAGAGAAACGGCAAGCAGTGTAAAACGGGTTCGATGGAGTGCATAGTGAGTGACCAGTATGTTCATGGGGCCAAAAATGAGAGATGGTAATATGGTGGTAATATGGTGGTAATATGGTGGGGAGAGCAGTCGTCTCTCAATCGGAAGGTCGTTAGTTCAATTCCTGTCTCCCCCTGTCTGCATGTTGAGGTGTCCTTGGGCAAGACACTGAACCCTGCATCGCCCCCAGTAGATGGACTGAGCGCCTTGCATGGCAGCCGCCTCCACTGGCGTGTGAATGTGGGTGTGAATGGGTGAATGTGATATTGCAGTGTAAAGCGCTTTGGGCTCTGTCAGTGCAGGGTAAAAAGTGCTATATAAGTGTAGTTCATTTACCAACATGCTGGGCTGTACTGTAGCATTTTCAGGGACTTGAACAAAGGTCTCAAAGCATGAGGTGGCAGACAGATTTGGTTGAACAGTTCCATCATGGACCAAGGAAACCGCATGCTCAGCAGCAGACACAAGACCATCTGGTCACTGACAAGCCTGAGGACAACACCTATAAACCCCAGTAGGTTTAGGAAGGAAACACAAACAGTCACTGACTGCAGCTGTTGTTACATTTACATTACATTCATGGTGAGACTTAATTCTGTATTTGATATTAGACATCAGGTCTCAAAAACAGTGAGATGGCACAGAGTGTAATTTTATTCCAAAACACGCCCAGACCGAAGACAAGGGGGACTTTCCCTGCCACGGCTCAGTGTTGTTATAGTCACGTGGTCTCTAACCCCTCAGTTATTCTCATACGCACCACCGCCTCTGGCTGAATGTTTTTTATCACTTCCTTTGACTCCTCTCACTTCCTCAGTTGCAACCAAAAATTCAGAAGGGTCTGTTATCCAAATGAATGTGTGAATAAAATGTGAGCTCCTCGTTGCCGGTGTTGTAGAATGTGTTTTTCATCCTGGTGTTGCCCTCCTCTGTGTTTGGTGACTGTGATTCAGCCGGGTGGGAAAGTCCCAGCCCATCACCACATGGGTGCACATGGATAAGGTGAAGGGAGTGAGAGTTTAAGACTGTGTGGAAAATGTGATGTTCTAAATTCATCTGAGCGAATCAATAATAGAGCAATTTGTAAACTTCAGCGTTTCCTCCTCATCAATGCGCACCATCAATCCATATATGGATGATTATAAATAATGTCCACTTTAGGCACCCATCGCTCTGTGTTGTGTTCACTTTTGGGCATGAAGGAAGAGTGTTGAACAGTTTTATTCTGATAATATCACTGCTTACAGGATTTGTAATACAGGCTCCTTATAGCAATAAATTCTATTAAAATAAAAATAAAAATATAAAAATCCTTCACATACTAGTTCTTACAGTGGCCCCTGGACCGTCTCAGTATGTCTAATAGCAGGCTCACCAGTGTGTCACACATTTGTAACATGAACTTTTCAATATGTTCTTAAACACATATCAACACAGAATAACTGAACTTATCTTTTAAAAACAAGTAGAAGGTTTAATTGAACATTTTCTGACAACCCTATGGCCATTTTTTACAGTTATTTTATTTTAAGAGGAAATTAGGCTATTAGTTTATTATGGATCTCAACAGCAATCAAGAATTCTGCATTCAACCACATTTAAAAAATAAAATAAAATAGATGTGATACAAAGTATGGGGTTTGAAGGTGAGGAGACACAGTGTGGTATAAACTGAGTGAGGGCTGTTCTTCACACAGTTTGAGAAGCTTTGCATAAAAGTAGTAGAAAGAACAGAAACACCCACTGAGAACCAAAGAGCGGAACTAAATATTCAAAACAAAAAAAAGGGGAAAAAAAAGATCAGAATACTAAAGTTTAAATTAAGCATGGACAAACACTTAAAAAATAAAATAAAATAAAACTGTTGTATGCATGCAGGGATAATGAAAGTAAGTTATTGTTGTGCACTCTGTAAGGCATCCATGTTTGATGAATGGACTGTGCTGCTGAGAGCGTTGTGTAGGTGTTGTGGTGAGAGCTGTAACAGAGCTGCGCTTAGTGCCATCCCACCGGAGGCAGGCAGCAGCCGGCGCGCAGTCTCAGTCCGGCTTCACCTCTCAGTCTGGATTATCCGCTGAGCGCGAGCTGACATGGTGACAGACACAACTTTGGCAGATATCAGACCCTCGTGAAATCCTGGGATTTTATGTTTTGGTGAGTTTAAGGTTTATTTCTCCTGGTTCTTTTTGTTTTTTTTTGGCACGGACTTCACGCGCCTGCGTGGCGCTGTGCTTTACGTCTCGAGATGTGATGCGCTAGTGCATTTTGTGATAATGTCCTATAAACTGCATAATATTAGTTTAGAAATTAAATGATTGTTCTAGATAGTTGAATCTTTCTTTAATGAACCCCACATAAGTTCTGTGTATCTTTTTTTGTTTGTTTGTTTTTTTGTTTGTTTGTTTGTTTTGTTTTAAGAGTTGCTGCCGCATAAATTAAACTCATCCCATAATGTGTGTTTCTCTGTGCTTTAGGGTGACCTAGTGGCTCCAGCTGTAATGTAACAAACACCCATTGACTGATGCCTCTTGGCCACAATGTCATGGTCCATTTTAATCCTCCTTACAGTGGTGGCCATGCAGATTTGCATAGGTAAATATGTGTGGATTCTCTTTTAAATATTTTCAGTTGTCTCTTTTACTTGTTAAGGGTGATAAACAGACCTCTGTCTGAACAAGGCACTATGGAAAAGGTACATTGGATTGCACATCAAGTAAAAAAAAAGGCGAACATTCAAAAAGTGTGCCTTTTCTTTTTTTTTTTTTTTTTCATTTGTAGGACTTTCTGTTTCTTTAAGACTGATTTTTCTTTAGCGTAGTCTAAATGGGCATTTTAGCAGCAGTTCATACTTCAATGGACTCTGCACATGATATGGAGTCAGCCTGGATTATTAAGGATTCAGGTGTGTGTTGTTAAATTAATGCAGATTTATGCAGTTATTCATGCAGTTTGAACACAAATCAGGGTCTCTGTGTGCACATGCCTCTGAAGATACTCTCAGCATTTGTCTATTTTCTAGTTTATGAGATCTGTAAAATACCCCTATACATTCTCAAAGAAATTTTAATTTTGTTAATGTCTTATTTTTCCTATATCTGAATCAAATAAATATTAATAAAAGAAATATACAATTTATTGAATGTGCATTAGTTGAGTGTATATAACTAATTCTGTTTGCTTTCAGGTGAAAAACCCTGTGTCATCTGGTCCACTGCAGGGTCTGTGATTCAGCGGGGTCGCAGTTTTCAAGTGTTTTGTGTTTTCAAGAACACTTGTGAGTTCCACATGGAAGACTCGCCTTCCACTGAGCAGGAGCCCATCCTCTTCAATTCTACAACTTTGTACCTTAATGTGTCGAACATAGCAAAGGACAAAACGTACTGCTGCGAGTGTAAAAACCATCCTGCACTGGACCCCTGTGGACTGGACATCTCAACAGGAGGTGAGCATGAACCACATGGTCAAGAGTTTACTTACTGACTAAATATGACAGCAAAAGACATTTACAAAGTGACCGTTTCCAAAGTCTGCTCATTCATCCCTCATGTGAACTGATAAATCCTTCAGGATGCCTTTCAGCTCACACCGTTTCAAAATAAGAAAAAACTATACAAGACTTGCAGAAAGCTTTTTGTTGTGTTGTTCTTCTTCACCGACCTCATTTAGTGCTGCCACACTAAAGGTCGAGCACGGCTGAAGTGTGAAAAATAACTGACAAGTTCTGACCCAAGAGAGAAAGATGTTTCTCTTTACTGAAACTTGCACACAGTAAAACATACATCTTACCACTCACTCTATCTAGACAAGATATTCAGTTCTGAAACATATCATGGCTAAAACGCAGTCACTCATTTTTAATGGATTATTTGCTTTGAGTTGAAATGTTTCTAAGCAGAATGTTTTAATCATCCTCTTGGTTTTGTTTTGTTGACCACCAGACCCACCAGATCCTCCCAAAAATGTGTCGTGCATCTACAAAATTGATAGAAATCAAAGTGAAGTTTTTTGTTCCTGGGACAGAGGACGTGAAACCAATCTGAAAACCGACTCTGATCTGTGGTGAGGAACTAATGTGTTCATTTTTCCAAATGATCTACTCAATAATGACATATTGCAAAGTATACTAGTATATTGTGTCAGCTGAAACTTGGTTTTGTGTGTTTCAGGGTAACAACTTTACCTGGAGATAAGTCACATGGACCTAGGTCGTACACAGCTGATGGATCGGCCAGTTTCAATGTGTCCAAATCTGTGCAGAATATCTCAGTGTGGGTTCAAGCCAAAAATAAACTGGCCACTGTGAATTCCCGCATCTTTAACTACACCCTCAGTGACATTGGTAAGTCATCCAAAATTATCTCTTCTTTCATGCGTCATTTCAAAGTTGTTTCAAGTTGATCAAAAGATTAAAAGGTCTTTGAAGGTGTTGTCATGTCTGCACAGTATTAATGTTTTGAAATCATCTGATGACTCTACTTGCCGAGCAGCTAAGCCATCCACTCCTGTTCTTGGCCAGCCTGAGTGCCTTTCCCAGACATGCAACATCAGAGTGGAGCAGTCTATGAGAACTGAGCACCTGGAGATCCAGTACAAAGCCGACCAGGAGACATGGGAGACTCTTCAAACAAACTCAGTATGTTAAGGAACTTACTGAAACCTTTGTGGCCAAACAGTTGCTGGATGATCTCATAGGTTTCCTGACTATTCAAAGCTGAATACAGATATGAGTGGCATCAGTGTTGTGTGACACAGTGATGCACAGTGATGCACAAGCCTAGAAAACAAGCAGAAATGTAGCTTTGTATCCTCAGTGGGGGTTTTTAATGTAGGCTGATAACCTCAAGCAAAAATCTCCGGGAAACTTGAAACAACGTAGATGTTAGTCTGCAGGAGAAAGACAAACCATGTTGTGGATGTTTATAGGAAGTTGAGACGACTCTGATGTGCCTTTCAATGTTTAGATCTTTGGAAAATAAGTGTTGTTGTTGATTTACAGGACATGCAGATGGACTCCTCAGTCTGGTCCATCGGCGCTCTGGAGCCGTTCAGATTGTACCATTTCAAAGCTCGGTCCAAATTCAGCACTGGGCTGTGGAGCGACTGGAGCACGATCACTTCCAGCTGGACTGAAGAAGAGGGTAAAGCAGACACATAACCACCGGCAGCTCTGCTGTTTTGTTCTGTTTTTCTTAATGACTGACTCTGCTTCCTGAGAGTGGGGTTTACAGTGTCTGCATGAGTCTTTATCTATGCAGAGTATCAGCACATATCTCTTTTCCTCTGGGGTTTTGCACACTTGCCAGTTCACCACCTACTGAGCCACAATATAAACATTTTCTATTGATGAGATTGCAGTGGATACTGAGGCAAGTAGTTGTTGATTTGGAATGAGGACAGACTAGAAAAGATGAAGATAGAAGAAGACATGAAAGTGTTACGGAAAATATATCTGCATGTTGATGGCGTGAAGATATATATATATATATATATATGTGCGCAGGCTCTGACTGTGCAGCAGTGACAGATCATCGCTTCGCATAAACCAGATGTAATAGCAGAAGTCAAGGAGGGGGAGGCTCAAATGACATTTCACCATTTCTTTGCTTAGGCCTGTTACTGTTTATTTAACCAACCAAAACGCGATGCTCTTCATTTTGGTGTTCACATTTTGCATTAAAAGTGGCTGCTCCTTTAATAAGCTAAATTAGGAGCACAAACATTGCGTGTGTGTAGATTAGTGTCAGAAGAAGTCAGGCATAAAGACTTGAGTCAGTTCGACAAGGCTCACATGGGAGGGGGGAGTTCCAGTCTGCAGTGGTCAGTATCTGCTGAATTGCGAAGGGGAAGTGGTGAACTGCTGATAGGGCCACGGCTTCATCTTGTGTCTGCTTAGCTGGAAGAGTCTGATCCAGATACCCCATCAGGCAGGTAGTTATATTTTTATGGCTTTCTGAAGAATTCACTCATTGAGTTGGAGGGTATGAAAGTTTATTCTAATCAGTTTGTGACTCGCCTGTGAGCACAAATCAGCACAGCAATGCTAAAACATGGATTGCTCACATTTGAGAAGCTCTTTGTACAGTTTGTTCGCAGATTACAAGGCGACGTGACCTTTTCTTCCTTGCTTGTGTTGCCAGGTTTAGTACATGTCCCCACATTACTGTGGTAGCAGAAAAGTCCCCTCAGCTGTTAAAGGTGCTGATCTCCTACTTGTCAATATGTCAGTTAGAATGCTTTCAGGATATATGAAGAGTTAGTTTAAAACAAACACACTAAAGCAACCTGCAGTGTTGTCATGTATTTTGACACAAAGGTATTTTCCAGACTCATCCAGTAACCGCGCAGTTTCAAGGAATTGTTAGTCATTGCTGTCAGACTTGAGTTCAAAGGCAAAATTTATCAGGTTGCACTTTGAATGTTTGTTATATTCTTGGACAACTGATGAGGAAATGGTGAAATGTCTGATGTCAGAACATATATTCTTTATGAAATCATTTAACTTCTGCACCACCCAAGCACTTTACATTATCAGTCTCTTCAACTGATATGTTGGTATTCTTTATTTTAGCCCCGGCTAAAGAGTTGGATGTGTGGTTCACCGAATCTGAGTCTGACACTCAATCCATGAGAGTTTATTGGAAGGTAAGGTTTCACCCACTGCGATAGTCTGGTCCAGTGTCTGTGATTTTTAAATGAACTTTACTTATATAGTATATTTCCAAACATTTTACTTTCCACCATTGACATATTTGTGCGTGCCATCACTCTCACACTTATACACAAACGGTAATGGCGGCCATATGAGGTGCTCACACACTGTTGAGAGTGACTTGACACATTTTTCAAAGACACTTTGACTCACGAACAAGGTGAGATGGAGGATCCAACCTCAGGACTGGAGGACCACCTCTTAACCGTCTGAGACGCCATCTTTTGGAACTGAGCTCTCGATTGACATGATTGAAATTCACATCTCTCTGGAGTCTTTTAACAACTCTGCTGCACTGTTTTGTGAGTCAGAGAGTTTGCAGTCTCCGTGTGCTTCTGCGCCTCGTTTTCACTCGTGTGTGTGTGCGCGTGTGTGTGCGCGTGTGTTTGTGAGATGTGGTGTTGTCACCATAGTGACACTTTCTGATCTACCTGCTTCGGTACTACCCTTCTGCATAAAGTAAAGGTCAACCATTGACCACTTCTGAGGTGTGACATCCTCATATGTATACACGTACTCACAGACACACACGGTGTGTGTGTGTGTGTGTGTGTGAAGACCGTAAGAGGTATGTGAAACCTGCGTGCAGACACCACAGTTTCAGTTTACAAGAAAAAGAAGAGCTGAACAGAAGTGATGAGCCTCATGTACTCATCTTCACGTGACGCTGATTTTCAGTGATGAAAATACAAATGTAAATGTGCAACTCATTTAATCCTCTGGTTTTCCCTCTGCTCTGCACTCTCTAATTTAAAGAGTGATCATATATTTAAGCATTCATTTGATGAATTACTTTAAAAGATTTCTCTAATTTCAGGAGGCGAATATTTCCATCTCCAGAGGGAAGATCGTAGAGTATATAGTTGGAGTCGACCGGAGCAACACCAGTCTCAGTGCAGATGTCAAGAATTATTCGATCTCGCACTGTGCCAAGTGTGAAGTGACTATTTGGGCGCGCAACTCCAAAGGCCTGTCCCCTCCTGCCAAAATAAAGACCCGACGCACAACAGGTAAATGATGAGAAAAAAATAAAGCTGCTGTTGTTATACTGATTATCATTGAAAGAGCATTATGAACAAGTTGCTGTTAGAATTTATAACCTATTTCAAAGCTTTTATTCATGCAAAAGTACCAATGTGAAATCCGAGAAATACTTAAGTGAAAGTGATACATGACAAATTGGAAATCAATATAGGTACAGAAAAAAACTGAATTAGAAGGTAATGGTTTCCTTTCATTCAAAAGAGAAACCAAATCTTCTGAAAAATGAGTGGAGTTTAACTGCGTTTGGTACAGTCGTATCTGCTACTCACTTATTTAGTGGTGCTAAAAAAAAAACCCACCAACAATAGAAATTTAAATTTTATTTAAATGAAAATTTTATTTTAAAAAAACTTGTATTATTGTGAAGACATTATACAGGTCAAACTGACTGTTTTAAAATAAACTTATATTGGGTGAAAGTATAAAAGTAGTAGCAAAAAAGTGCAGTGAACTTCTGTTGTTTTCCACTGTTTGATATTTGTCTGCTTTTGTATTTTTTAGACGGTACTTATGAAGTAGTTAGACAATAAGGGTAAAGGTTAAAGAAGTGAATTTAAAACTGAGAGCTTGCTGGTTAGAAACCCCACCCCAGATATGCCGCCGCTGTGGGTGACACCTGTAAAACTGTTAACCTCCAGATTTCTTAGGGTCGTGTAAGGTTTTCTTTTCTTGCTTTTTTTTTTTTTTTTTTTTTTTCTTTTCCTCGTGGGATTATACCCAGAAGAACCCATATTTTTTCATAGTGTCAGTGTAAAATGGGAATTTTCCAAACTGGGATCAGTCGTTGAAGTGATTATCACGGATAGCCAGAATGTCCCAGCTTTGGGAGAGGGGCTCTTGTTGAATGTTGAACTTGTTTATTACATGTGTGGGTTTTTGTCTTGGTAATTCAATTTTCAGCCAGTCAAAAAACATGCTTTGAAGAAAATTAGTAGATTAATCAGTACTTCTGTCTGCTTTGCCACAAAAAAAAAAAAAAAAAAAACTATTTTGTGGCCAACATGGTCAACATGGATCCAAGAATGCATGCCCCTGTTTTTTCCAGGTAACCCCCCTCAAGGTGTGCGTGTAACACAAAGCAACAACAGTGTCTCCATCTTCTGGAGGACGCCTGAAACTGCAGCGTCACCCAGTGGCTATGTGGTGGAGTGGTATCCACAGGGCCACAGGCTGGAGGAGCTCAGATGGCTCCGACTGGGCAGCAGTAACCACCATGCTGTCATTTCAGGTGGGGAACCTAAAATAAATACCAGTGAAATGTGATAAAAGGCTCAGCAGAGAGCAACAGATCAATTGCTTTTGTTTTGTGTTTTCGTCTTTTCCTTGTCATTCATTTCTGATCTCTAAAAATGCTTCGCTGTGTTGGCTCCACAGATATGAAGCCGTTGGAGTGCTATGAGGGAGCCGTGTATGATTTACAACAGGACCGCTCGGGGAGTGGTACCAAATTCACAGCAGTTGCCATTTCAGAATCAGGTAAGAAATAAAAGACATTAAATGTTGTTCTTAACCCTAAAAATCCACTATTAACCTTTAAATTACTGAATCATGTCTGACAAGGGGAACTTTAAACACAGTGCTGGACTTTCCAGCCATATTCACAAAGTCAAATGCATTAATTTGAAATATCTCTCTCTATACTTAGTCTGCATATTTCACAAATGTCACACTTAAAATGTCCCATTAAAACTGAAAAAAAAAACGAAAAGGGAAAAAATGTCACCATTAAGATTTACTTCAGTATTACAGTTAAATGTTCTTATTTACAGTTCCAGCATCTGGTCCGGTGATCCAAGACAAGGTTGATGGAAACGAGGTGAAGCTCACCTGGACAGAGCTTCCCAGGAGTGAGCGTCGTGGCTGCATCACCAACTACACCTTCTATTTAAAGAACGACAGTGGAAACCTGAGGAAGTGTAAGAAAGCACACTAATAGGAAGACACGTCTGTATGTACGGGGGATTTGTGATCTGTTCAACAATTAAAAATGACAGCAGCATTAAAAAAGTTGGATTTGTTCATGTACATTATGCACACATGATGTGAGACGACCTGAAAACTATTTACTATTACTGCTTACTATTACTATTTACTATTTACATTGACAGTTAATATAGTGGATATGTGTCGGAATCAAAGCAATGTAAGCACAATACAACTTTACAGAAACAAAAGAAGTGACTCTGTGGTTCATTATTTGGTTGAAACCTTTTCCAGGATGTGATCTAAAGAAATACTAATTTACTTTTTAACCTCTTTTTAGTCTCTGAGGCTGCATCGAAAAGGACACACATAATCAGCGGCCTGTCTCCAGGTGTATACACCCTGTGGATGAGCGCCTCGACTGCAAAAGGAGAAGGGCCCAACAGCACAAAAGTCAAGTTCTTCATTCAGCGTAAGCGGCGTTTTAAGGATTTTCTTCTTTCATGGAACACTTGCATTTTACCTTTGAGAACATGTTACCCTCATTTCACCTCTGTCGTGGGAGATCAGTTAAAGACTCATGTTTATAGAGTAACTATGAAGACAGTGGTCGAAAAGCAACAGTTTCATAATAAACCAGCTCGTGTTGTTTTCCAAATCAAGTGGATGTATCACATATATCCCTCAGCCTTTGTGGAGTTTGCGGACTTTCAGTGGTTTCCTCCCACAGCACAAAAACATGTGTTTGAGTGTGACTGAGGCTTATGAGTTGCTCACAGGTGTGACTGTGAGTGTGTTCAGCCGTATGTCTCTTTGTGTTTGAACTGGGTAAATCAGTACAGGAGATGAGCTAATGGATATCCATAAGGTAGAAGTTTGTAATGAAGCTCTGCAAAATGAAAACCAAATTAGTGCTCAGAAGCAATTTTGGCTCTTCTACTGCCACTAAACGTTATAGCAGTTGCAGATTGTGATTTATGAGGAAACATCGGTGTCAAGACATCCGCTTATTATTGTTAGCTTTAATTTGAAGCTGTTGTGGCTACATTTCATGGCACGCTGTGAAATGTGAGAGAGGAATAAATCCAGTCATCATTGAGAAGCACACTTACTCTCCATGACTTGTGTGGTTACAGATAATATTAATACATGTTTGCTGCTGTTTTCATAGAACAAACATTCAAAAGCCTCAGAAAGACATCTGCTGTTATGAGTGAAATCCGTGCTGCTGTAGCAGCATATCAGCAATAGCAGAATAACTTCAATCCGTGGACTTGCATGTGCAAACATTGAGTATTATCAGGTGTAATTACAGCCGCAAGCGGCATTGGGCGGGGCCAAGCCCCCCGCCGGTCCGCGACTGAGGCCGTCCTCGTAACTTGCCGACCGAAGTCCAGGTCATGGGGAACCTTGCTACTCCGTAAACATCCATTTTCATCATTATTTTACCTCAAAGGGGACATTATATGCTTTTTTTCACTTTGTGAAGAGTTTCTTACATTAGTATGTGTAGCAGTAGCCTCATTATGTCATTCAAACGTGAAAACTGTTTCCTCCCTGTGTTAACTTGCTACAACACATTTTGTGAAAATGAAACTGAAACTGAAGCTGAAACGGTGGAGTGCAAGTTTGGTCTGCTTATCCTGAAATATGCGTACTAAACCCCCCCCACAGGACTGTGCCCCCGCCATGTGTTTGTGTGTGTGAGAGTGGGCGTGGACAGATGCGTTCAAGTGCATCCCGGAAAGCAGGCTCAGAAACAGCCTGTTCTGAGGAGGGCTCCTCAGAGTGACTTTTTACGCCGCTGAAACTCCGAAAAAAGGATGAATTTGGGGCAAACAAACTGAAATACTATGTTTTTGACCTTCAGAGACCTATATTACGTGACTGAAAAATAGCATCATATGTTCCCTTTAATGACACCTGCTGTCAGCTCAATGGCTGCACTGCATGCCCCTATATGGTCAGTTGCGGACTTCCTGTTTGATTTAGGTCTGAGGTGTCAATGTGTGATTTTTAGACCTCGATAAGATGAACACATTAGCAATTGATTTTAACTCTCTATGACATTCCTATGGGCCGCAGCAACCATTTTAGCAGAATGAGCTTTACATTGAAAGGGAAATAGCGGACTTCCTGTTGGATTTAGGTCATTGTTGTCAATGAGAGATTTTTAGATCTTGACGAGACGAACGCGTGAGTGATTGGTTTTATCTCTCTGCGACATTCCTACGGGCCGTAGCAAACATTTTTTCAAAAATTTGACTTTTATTTTGAAGGGTTTATAAAATCCACACCGTGTGACTTTTGACAACGTTTGAAAGAACGTTTATAGAGAAACTTCTCCTCTATCAGGCCGCATTACTCTGACATCTTTACGATAAACGGTTTCGGACAAGATAATATTTAAATGAGGAATGATTTTTACTTTGAAAGGGAAATAGCGGACTTCCTGTTGGATTTAGGTAATGCATGTCAATGGATGATTTTTAGATGTTGATGAGACAAACGCGTGAGCAATTGGTTTGATCTCTCTACGACATTCCTATGGGCCATAGCGACCATTTTTGCAAAAATTTGACTTTTATGTTGAAAGGGAATTCGTGGACTTCCTGTTGGATTTAGGACAAGGGTGTCAATTGGTGAATTTTAGATCTCGACGAGACGAACGTGTCCACATCGATTTGATCTCTATGACATTTGTGCGGGACGCAGTGTCCATTGTAGTGCTTCAAGTGGGTTTTCAGACTTCAAACTTTAAAGCTTGTGTCCGGAGTTGTGAAATTTGTGTTTATTTTGGCGTAGGAATAATAATACCCATGAAAAAAAAAGACAGACGAAGAACAATAGAGGCCTTGCCCTCGGGCTCGGTCCCTAATTACCATTCTGATCATTCTCAGTTACATTACTTTGTAATTACACTGAAGTGGTTTGTTTTTATAAACTGATCTAAAGTCTTCCTGGTTCGCTGTTGCAGAGGAGACCCCCCTGTCCTCTCTGCTGGTGTGTATAGTTGCCTCCGCCGTTGTCCTGCTGCTTCTGTGTTTATGCCAGAGTTCATCAGTAAAGCAAAGGTATGCAAACAACTCTATAGATTTATACAAAACAACATTCTGCACCGATAAATAAATATATATATAGATATATATTATTTGTGCTGTAGATGCAGCCTTGTAATTTTCCACCGTTCTCCTCAGGTTCTGGGAGATTTTTCAGTGCATCATGCTCGATGTCGTGCCAGATCCTGCAAACAGCAAATGGGCAAAAGAGTGTTCCCAAGAAAAGGTGATTGTGCAAAGCAATACAGAAGCATCGCCGTGTGTAATCCCCTCTGTTCACCAGCTTAGTGTGTGTCTTCCTGAACAACAGGGTAAAATTAACCTGCAGCTCCAGCTCAGTAACGCCACTGAAACCGAGGAGGAGGAGGAGGAGCCCATCCTTGTGGACGTGGAGGAGCTGCCCAGGCAGAGCGATGACACTTCTGCGCTGAAACTCATCTCCTCCCAGCCCCCTCCTGAGACCAGCCTGAAGCAGGACGCAGAGCCCACCACGCTGCCCTACCCTCTGACCACCTACATCAAGAGCCTCTCCCACGACTCGGACAGCTCGGACCAGACACACACCTCCATGGACACCAACACAACCGTCGACTACATCTCTTCACATGGCCCAGAAATCCTGGACGAGGACGGCGAAGATGAGGAGAGGGAGGAAGAGTTTGCCGACGTGAATTTTTTCCCCTGCCAGAACATTTTCATGGAGCCACTGGAGTTCGGAGGGAAGTTGACTCTGGATGCAGTTAAAATCGACTGTAGTAACTTCTTTCAAAACTGTGACGGCTGAAACCCGAGCCTTTCTGCAAAACAAATCCCGATTTTTCCATGAACAACACCGAATTGCTGAGACCTGACACTGCGACAGCAGGCGGTGACCGGATCACGCTTTTAAAGACACAGTTAGAGACTGAAAGTCCTTTATTTGTCCCACAGGGGGAAATTGCAGATGATGTGCATGAATGAACTACCGCTCTACTCACTGAAACCAGGATGGATATACAGCCGCTTTCTTGCAAAAGTTTCAGCTTCATTTCAGACCTGAAGTTTACTTTTTCATTTTATGCATTACAAGTGTTTTCATCTTTGAACACACTAACGGCACAACTGAAATAATCACAGCACGAGGTTAAATTATGTATTTAATGAAGGCTTCGTTATTTGGTGGTATTCTCAAATGGGATTTCCACTGCAAACATGTAGACTGATGTATCTAATTGAATGTTGCTTGGAAATCTTTCATTTTATTGTTTGTACTTAAATTACTTACATTTTACTTAACTTTCTTTGATGTATCTTTGCTGTATAAATGTTCAATTCTGAGTCAAATCTGCAACAAAAATGCTGAAGTCAACTCAGAATCATGTGGACTCTTGCTGAGAGCTGAGGCTCTAATATTCCCAGTTTTATTGTTTCCCAAAGAGCACATGTTAATTCTATTTTTCATTTTGACAAGATAGTACAAGACATTATTATTAAGGTTGCCATCCTTGGAAAAATACATTTTGAGTTTTATTTCCAAAGCACCAGTAACAACAGCACAGTCCTCTCAAGGTACTTTTACACAGAAAAGCTCAACGACTCCAGCATGAAGCCCGTCTTCATTCATGGTAAAAACAACTTGCCTATTTAGGATAAAATTGAATTAAAAAATGTTTCCCTCTGTCAACAATCTATGACCAGTAGACTTTTCTACTAATGCTTCACCGTGTTGCCTCACTGATCACAGCAGTTGTGTCTGAACAGCAAGGACAAAGCTAAACGTTTTTATTTGTAACATTTTACATTTGGGTGAAGCTTGTTTTGCTCGACCTGCTTTTCTGCAAGAAGCAAGTTGCTGATAAAATCAGGAGCATGCTCACAGCATGCTCGACCTACAAGGAGGAGTGGTCCTGAGGGCTAATTTCAAAAGTTATCTGAACCTTTTTGGACAGGACAGGACATGAGAGTGGTTTTCAGAGTGTGGGTTTGTCCTAACGAACCTCTGGGCTGCTACAGAGTTTCAGAGAAGCACAGCAACAATAATGTGGAACGGGTCAAAGGGATGTTGTTTCCTTGGATTTCTTTCATTCTTTATCAAATGAAAATCTACCATGAGAAAAGTTATACTTTTTGATGCCCATGGATCCAATCAGCCACCACACAATAATATGTAATGTCATTGCTTCTGAAAACATTCAGTATTAGCTGTTATAAAGTCAGAAGTCAGGGGTCACTGATGTGTTTGGACTCATGCCCTGAGGTCCACGAATATTTGTATAAAAAGTAATCTATTGTATTGCATTTAAGACATTTTACAGAATTTTACACCTTGCCTTTGTTTTTTTCTTTATCAAAATCAGTGCAACTGTTGTAGAAATTTGCTTTCATTTGTTTGCCATTCAAATTCTTTGATTTTCACTTTTTAAATGAATGTTAATAAATTATTTCATTATTTATATGTTAGTGTTTTTACTGTGAATGTCTATCTTTTGTGGTCCATCATGGCCTTCAGATTGTATTCACACTGTTCATGAGAATCCACTTGAATAATGCAAAGCATACGGCCAAGTCCAAAGCCGCTAATCTACACATCCAGCACCTGAGTTTGTTTATTAGATGAGCTGGAAGTTAATACCTCCTACACCATTACCCTTCAGTGGTCACTGTTAGATAGAGGTATTTATAGTAGTTATATAGTCTTCTTTCAGTGATGCTGCAGATATCTTTTTCTGTTTCATTTATGTTTGTTGTATCAGCTGTCTTACATTTGATCAATCAAAAAATACACAATAATCATAATTTGAGAAGTAACCACAGTGAAAAACTACTTTTTTATCAGCAGCATCTGATTAATTTTTACATGCAGATTGATACCAACCAGATTTTTTCACTTTGTGAAATATTGATATTTTGGTTTTAGATGAAGACATTTTTATCAGGGTTGAAAGTTATTAACCTATGTTGGTCCAACTTCCTGCTGGTTGGTATAATGGCGTCTTCCTCCAGGTGTGGTTGGTGATTCAACAGCTGTATCAATGCCCCAAACCTGCTGGAGCTCAAGATAATAACAGGCCGAAATGTGTTCCTACAGAGTGACCACAAACACAGTCATGTTCAGACTAGGAAGAAATAAGAAAGTCTGCACAGTTTGCTTCTATCTTTTCTTTCACCACATAAACTTGGATTACTTCAACACAGAGTGCTTTTGTCCACTCTTTTGTTTCAATATCACCAATATCAGCTATGGTTCTCTTTCGTACTGGATCAGAAAGAAGATCAGTGCCAACTAGAAGTCTGAACCGCCGGGTTAAACAGCCTCACATGGGTATGACCTCACTGTATGACGTGAAACGGATTCTGTTGTACGTCTGTGTTTCAACATTACATGAAGCTTGAGCAGGAACGTTCCAGAGTCCACCCTGTAGACCCGCAGCCTGGGCTCATCCGAGGCTACTGCAAATAAAGGATACTTAGACATGAACTTCTTGTTGTTTCAAATCATGTATTTGTTAATGACCGCTGTCCTCAGAACGTGACCACAAGGCTCTGAGTTAGGTTATTAAACAAAACAAGCTAATTGATGAAAACTATCACTGCTGACGACGACCAGAAATGGCAGAATTTAAGAAAAGTGGAACAGCAAGCGAAAGAAAAATAAGTGACCCTGCTATTCCTAGCCATTCCATGCATAGCCATTCCTGCTATGCCACACAGACACACACACACACACACACACACACACACACACACACACACACACACACACACACACACACACACACACACACACACACACAGTGCTTTGTACACTGAAGATTTGTTTTACGCATAAATTTACAATAACCTGGAAACAGAAGAACACGAGAAGCCACTTGGAAGCCCAAGGAATTTTTGAATTAACCTAAATCAAATATTTATTCCCTGGAATAATTATTCTGATTGTGACGCTGCAGTTGCAGACTGCCCCCTGGTGGCACAGATGAGGCACTGTGAAAATCAAAAATAAATCTGGCTCGCTGTACATAATGTGACAGGTAAAAAGAAAGGTTGCAGGATTCTGCCACAGCAAAGTGTGTCCAAATGACAGGAAGCGTGTTGTCTGATAGCCATGTGTCTCATTTCCAAATTCAGCATGTGACTTCGTTGCTGACTTGATGAAATGTAAACAATCATGTCAACAAACAGGCTACACACGTTTAAAAACAGACTGCTGAATGTGTCAGCGGCATGTAAAATAAAATTAGAGCGAAAGCTACTTGTGTATTTGACTCGTTCAAGGGAGAACACATACCAAACCAATAAATTAATTTGAAAACAAAGAGAGAAAGAAAAAGAACAGTTCAAAAAAGAAATTACAACCGATTCTGTATGCCTGTAAACAGCAGTCGACCATTTGAAATTTTGGATAAAAGTGTCTTCTGTAACCTCTCCTGTGTGAAATCTCATCCAGACAAGTTCAACAAAATCCGTTACACAGAACAAGGAAGGGTGCATCTCCAAAAGTTAGAAACTTATTGAAATGTAGAGCATTTTTTTCCCCCATTTTATTTTCAAATTTCTACCCTTTGAGATTATCATACCCTCCAGCTTAGAAGAAAAGGTCAGAAAATTAAGGAGCCATATAGAAAGGATAAAATATGAAAATTATATCATCTCATAAATCTGAAATATATGAAGATTTCAACTTTTTGAATCATGAGGGATGAGGTTTATATTGCAATTTACATATTTTGAGACGCTGAGTCCTTGTTTTTGTGTAACATGTCAAAGTTTATCTAAATGAGCACAAGAGGAATGGATGTAAGAAGGGAAGGTGAATCACACACTTCTATCAAGTGAAAATTTTTAGACAGTTTATATCTGATGTATATCTGAACTTTTATGATGACGATGCATCCACCTAAATTTCATAATGGTTTGAAATATATATGTTGTGAATCTAAATATAGAAGCATTTCAAATTACAGTATTAAAAACCCAAACTTTTCTCCCTTGCATTTTTTAAGAGGTACCTCGATGTCCCTTTAGATTCTTGTATGAACTCTCATTCACACAGGACTAATGTAAAATAAAAAAAAAAAGACAAATCTACAGCCATAAAAGGAAGGTTACTTCTACTCTTGACAATAGTTTTTCCAAAGTCTAACAATTACTGTATTCAACTATAAAACACCTAATATTTAAAGCTACCGTGTCTGATTTCATGACATACGGTAAAACAACATGTTTCAGTATGGAGCCAGGAAGTCGACACATCTGTCCACCCAAATGTCTGAAAACTCCTTCGGAGAAACCCTAAACAAGACCAAACGTGGCATTTCTGGATCAGGCTGTCTCGTCTGTTCTCACCTGAAAACTTATGACCAAAACAGAAGACTGAAATATTTAAGTAGGTTTGGTTAAACGTGTCTCATTTTAATCATGTGGGAAATTAACTTCTCTATTGTTCTAATTTTGGAGATGCAGCTGCACACAGACAAGAGCGGCTTTGACCAGACGAGATGTGCGTCGATCCGAGTGTGAAGTGACCGAGCCTTTGCGCAGGCAGGACAAAAAAATGTGACAATGCAAAAAATTTACCGACCATCTTTATTTACCGACAGAGGTCTCTAATAGCAGGGCTGGAATTCACACATTTGTAAATAACTTCAGTTGTACCACACAATGGACAACTGTATTTCTTTCAGAGCAATTATGCAGTGGTGCCACTGAGGAGGCTGCAGGCCAAGTCAACAGAGGAGGGAAACGCCAGCAGAGGACAGACTGCAGAAGCAAACTGAAGCTGAGCTCAAGTTACATCTGTGGAAGGGCGCTGGAGTGGAGTGTGTAAACAAAGACCGGGAGCTGGTGGGGGGCCTGGCTGAGGGCGTTCGGAGGACTACAGCCACATCACAACTGTGTAGGAACAGTTCCCTGCCTCATTTTCACTCGCATGTAGAAAGAGAGGCGGTGGCTGACACTGACGATGGCTCAAGAGGATGAAATGAGTGGTGAGTATTGAGGAGGAAGATAGGTTAGCTGGTAAATAGCACCCCAAATACAAGTAAATCATAACACAGGAAATAACTTTCAGCTTCAGTAAATGTTTGAGAATCATTACAAATTGAAGGGAAGAATCACCAATGACTTCCCCCAAAGAAAGAATCTAATCCATCCATTCATTCATCATATTAAAAGCAAAAAACCAGACTGAGGTGTAATTTCACCAAAGCTTTCAAATGTCAGCCCCATTCCTCAATCGGAGATCAAGAGATGTCCAATTTGCACCATGAGAAATACAGCCACTGAAAGGATTCATGAAAATAGATTTACTTAAAATCATACAAGAATAAACCTCCTGTATAAAATATAAAACAATACCCCAGTGCTGAAGGAAATCATTCCTTTAATCTCATTGAATGAAACTAACGTTTTCAGAAAAACCTGCAGTGGCAGAATTAGTGAGCTTGGACTGGAATTCCACAGTGCCTATTCAAAAATAAGTAAGCAATGGCACACACCAAGCCAAAAACTCCTATGCTTACAACTCAAAATGCATATTCTCAAGCAGCAATTACAAAAATTTATCAATGGACAATGCATAACCTCTGAAAAAAATACTGTATGAAAACATCCCTGCTACTTTGTTCCAAGTACAAAACCTCTACCAATAAGTTGCTTCAGAGTAGCAAGAAGTCCTTTTTTTTGTTTTTTTTTTTGTTAATTTGTGTTTTTTTTAAATCCTTGTTTTCTTTTTATTGGGCAAAACTCAGTCCTCACATTGAGTGTCATAGTTAATGACAGTCTTCTCCATTTCACTTTGCTGAAGGATCCAGGAACATGCAAGCCTCGTAGTGGAGGTGCTCAGGAGGCTCCTGTAGGCCTGAGGGTCAACAGCCGGGGCTCAAGCCAGGGCTGGGAAGGCCTCGGGGTCATCCACGTTTGGCACAGACGCAGACGACTGCAGGACAAAAACAAGAGCAAACAATACTATTCAGAAAGGTGGAACGTCTAAAGAAGACTCACAGACAAAAACAGTGTGTGAGTGTGTTTGTGTGGGCATCACATTCTTTAGCAATATTTCAAATGCACAACATTTACCTTTTAAAGTAAATTTAAATGTCATTACGCGACAAAATAACATGATCTGAAATTTGATTTTGGGATTCTAGCATATCGGCCAACTTTAGGTTATCCACCAGCTTGTTTAATACAAACTAGTGCCACAAGATGGCGCTGAGTGACTCAAACAGGCAGCAGGAGAAAGCAGGTGAAGGCATCAAAGGATGAAATGATCGTCACATGACCTGCATTTGACTCGTCAACTTTTCCCCATCTGAGATCAGATATTTCCCCTCATATCAAAAGCTGAATCAAGTGGTTTTTATTACTCCTACAGGTGGATTTGTTCACTCTGCTAATCAAACTTGCTTCATTTCTACCCAAATGACACCAAAGAAACTTTTTCCTTGTTTAAACAGGAAAATGAGTCTGTCTGAGCACAGTGCTGCTTCCTGACTTATCCAATCACTGTTCAGAACCACACAAGCCAGAATCTTCCATGAACTGCTTGAATAAGGCTTTGAAACGAGTTATGTGCGGTCATGTAAACACAGCTGCTGCAGAAAAGGCAATAAGCTGGCAAACACAATTACCCCACTGGATCAAATCTGAAGCGACCAAACAAGAGCAACCCGTCAAAGAAACTGAACCAACTCCACGCCTCCACCTCGTTCACATCAAGGCAGGGCTGGGCAATATAGCCAAAATATTAAATCTCGATTTTTTTTTTTGCTTGAAATCCGATTTACGATTTTAATCGATTTTTTTCTGTGTAAAGAAATACAATCACACATTTTTAAAAAAATATGATATTTTACTGAATGCCAAAACGTCAGCATTTAACTGTGTAGGGCAATATAGTTATTTACTGAGGTAATTTTAACAAGAATACTTGCATGGGCACTGCATTGAAATAAATAAAAAGAAAACAGGAGAAAAAAAACAATTTATAAAAAAAAAAAAAAAAAATCCCACATAGATCAAATTTAAGCACCGACAAAACACGCGATTTAAGTTTCATTTTCACTTCTATCATATTTGCGCTCTTTATTTCATTTTGTACCTTATATCAGCCTTTGCCTTTTTATTTTTCTGATAATTCGGCCGAGTGCATTATGGCAGAAGATGAGGAACGGACCGTGTTTCACCGTTAAAAGCGCCGCGGTGTGGGATTCTCGTGGCGCCGAGAGAGATCCGATCGGCGAGTGAGAGCGTGTCCCCGGCTGGGGACTCTTCTCTAACTCTTCTCATTTGTAAGAGAATGTTGACTGTAGTCTGTGCTACAGCGCCAGTCCTCCTGGTGGCGAGTGTGTGTATTACACATGTCCAGTAAAAATGGCGGTGAGACAGAAAAAAATGAAACTCGATGTTGCGATTTCGTATTTTTCACATCGATTGAAAATATAAAATCGAATTCATCGAATTACTTCGATATATCGCCCAGCCCTACATTAAGGCAGAGACTCGCCTCCTCGTGCCAATTTAAATAAAGATGTTTAATCTCAAGCTTCTCATAAATAATGACAAAACTTTGAAAAAGGCATCGTCATACCTTGTCAGTCCTTCCACCGCGGGTTGGCCTTGGTGCGACGTCGCCGCCACTGCCAGCGCCGCTGCCAGCGCCGCCGCCGCCGCCACGGCCGCGGCCTCCCCGGCCACCACGAGGCCCGCCGCGTCCGCGGCCCGGACGTCCAAGATCTCCAAAGTTGATTTCCAGCTGGGACGTGATGTCGTTGGCTGGCTTGCGGAAGTGGTGCTCATCTTCTCCCTGAACGGGCCAGAAGGTCAAACTGAGTGGTTTCTTCTTGGTGGCAGCTCTGACGGGTTTTGTCTACATCAGTGATTTGAGTTAGTCTAACGAGCAGCAGGAACCAAATCTCACCTTGTGCTCTTCGGCCTCGGGGTCAATCAGGTCACTTTTCTTGTCCTGTGGTGAAAACATGCCAACATTAACAGTCGACCTGTGCTGTGATGGCGCTCTCAACGACTCCGCTTGTTAAAGGACACTTATTCACAGCTTAAAAACCACAACGCTAATGTAAAACTAAGCGACACCACAAGGGTGCTTTTTCCAAGTATTTTATGCTCACACAAGAGGCGGGAATGTTCCATTTGCTTTTCATAAAATCCGTCATTTCTCAAAGTACACTGCAGTTTCACACTCTAAAAGTCGATCCTCTGGGTCACATTGTAAACAATCAAGTTGTTCAGGGCTCTGTTTCTACAATTTAAAAAAATTAAAAAGGCTATTTTTGCTGAGCTTTGGCTGAGCGTTGATATTTATGGAATATCAAGTCTCTTAAAGCCGCTTCCAACATCCTGCAATACTGAACCGCTCGTTTGTGAACACAGTTGCATATTACCGTCGAGTAACTAAACAACCATGGTGGATACGAGACTGATCTACAGCGTTTCAACATAGCAAACATTTACCACACCATCAGTGGATCGGCATTTAAGTGAGCGAGAAAATGATTAGTCTTTTGCTAATACAGGACGGAGGAGAGCTGAAAGACACAATGAGCATGAGCCTGACTTCACGAGAGAAAACACACCCTCTAGTGGCCCGGCACTGTGCAGACGTGCACGGCTGGTTATGAAATAGTTGCTGTGGTTTTCCAGAGACAGAAAGTTTCCGAGTGTAGCTAGTCCAACTACGAATTTCTCTTTATTTTATTATTATTACTTTTTTTTTTCTTTTTTTTTTACTGTTATTATCATTTGTTTTCTTTTGTTAACCTGCTTTGGGGGAGGGGGTGGGTTGGAGGGGGTAATTCAAGGGACTATTTCTTATGTGTTGTGATGTTATGAAAATGAATAAAGTATAAAAAAAAAAACGAATTTCAAGTTTTTATGCCTTCGTACATGTTTTAATACTGGATGAGAAAATACAGCATCAGTAACAAAACACGCTTATCTCCACATTAAGAATGTTTATTTAGTAGCTGTTTATGTCTATTAAATTCACATCCAGCATTTCCCCGTGCTCTTGTTGAACTGCTAATGACCCACTGCGTCTTAAATTATTTTGATCCCTGAAATATTTCCACTTTTCAGAAAACAGAACTGCAGTTTGGACTTACATCTGCCTTGGACTTGTGCAGCACAAATCCGCTGTTCCAGTCTGCTCCCTCGTTGGCCTTACGGATGTTGAACTCCACCTTGGCGCGTTCCTTATCCTGCATGGCTTTCCATTCGTCCAGAGTCATCTCCTTGGGGCCTTCGTCCTTCACTTCCTCAACCTCGTTCTCCCTTCAACACACACACACAAAGACGCCACAATCAGCACCTTTATCACCGCCATTCTGCACTTGACCTGCTGAACCCTGAGCCTCAGGTTCTGTGACCTCAAGGTGTATTTGAATCATTTTGGTGTCATAATGACAGGAATAGGTGAGATTTTTCTCAGATCCGTTAACATGTTCCTGGGAAAGAGTGAATGAAGATGACAAACAAAATAATTGAAAGAAATTTGAAGTTCATTTTTTTAAATTTCAGAATGATTTACCCCTTTGGAATGATGCAGTTGCAGCTTTAATCATAAAAAAATAGTAAAATATGTAAATATGACCTCTGCCAAGTTTGATTCTCAGAGTGAAGCAAAGCAGAACTGGAGGTTTCAGTGTCGGCTGGTCAGGCAAAATCCCCAAATAGACAAATTGGCACATTTTGGAGGTGTTTGTGCCATTTTACATTTCTCATGAACCAAACTATATATTTTAAATATAAGAGACTGATGGTCTTCACTACATTCAAAGAATGGATTTCAACTTTTCTCTCTGTCGGACATGCAGGACTGTCTTGCGACTGGATTAGTTGATTTGCCACCTCGATTGAACAGTCAGAGCCAGTAGAATCCAGAAGTGATTCCCTAATCCTGCTCAAAAGCACCACTGGCGAATGGCAAAGAATAGCAAGCACAGGGAGCCAATAAAACGCTGGCGTCGTCTCCTCCCCAAAACAAAGAAGTTTTCCAACAGACACACTGGACTGACTTAAACCAGCATTCATTGCTCACAAATACACCAGGTTAGGGTTAAGATCGACTTCTAGTTGGGTTTTTTTTGTTGTAAACACATTTTATACTTTGCATTCTTTGCCTGACGGTTTGAAATTATGATCATAGAGCAGAATACACAGTATTAATGGAATTGTCATTTTCATTCGATAACTCGTTTGTGTGTGTAGCACAATGAAGACAAACGCTACCAGTCAAAGTGTGGTTTGACAAGGTGGCGCCACACAGAATTTGATCTTTTCCTTGCTGTGTGTGGAAAACTGGCTTACATGTGGTAGCAGCGAACCGCTTCCTGTATAATTTGATGTAGCTCTATTGCAACGAGCATGGGCGCAAGCACCAGGAGCCCAGCTTAAACTTCAATTAAATTCTCTTTATTTTAAAGTACACGAGACACAAAAAGCTGATAAATAAAAGCCAACGGGAGCGTACTTGTTCTCGGAGTCAGCAGGTGGGTGCTCGTCTCCTTCGGCGTTCTCTTCAGTGGCGTTTGACTGGTCAAGCTCACTGTGGACACACAAAAACAAAGCATTATGGTTAAACAATCCGATTAACTGTTGATTACATAAAATGTTGAAATGCCACCTGACTGTGGCACCCCTGCGTGCCACTAGTCGGAGCTGTAGAGGCATCAGGCGACGTTCCCTTCCCTACCACAGTCACTTCAGTTTAAAAACAGAGCAGTGGGAAATTAACACATTTACTGCCTAGGTGGTCAGAAAGTTCAGAAATTAAATCAACAATAAGGCAGCGTCAGAAAAAAATCTAAACCCGTAAAGAAGGGCTGCTACTGGAAAGAACTAGTCACGCTCAGGCTAGTTTCCATAGTTTAAGGCAAATCCAACCCGGTCTGAGACAACCAGGGCTCAAACAATTATGGCCGTTAAAGAATAATCTGTAATCCACCAAAAGGAGACCGATCAACAAGAACGTTAACGAGTATTTTTCACTAACGAAATGCAGGGAATATGGTGTTTTGTCTTAGCAATGGTGCTCTTGTGTTGCATGTACAGCAGGGCTGGACCTGAATATTCGGTCATTGTGGTCGTATCCCGGTACTCACTGAGGTCTGAACATTTGCAGCTCACACCCCGCCGCTCAACAGTCACCCCACAGCAGAGCGAAGACTGAAGAGCAGACACTGCTGAGCAGTTTGTCACAGTAGTAACTTTATAACTACTTTGTGAAACAACTCGGTGAGTTCGACCATTAAGCGTCTCGTGTTATTCGCGATTAACTGACATGTTAGCAAACTAAAGCTGAGAAGACCGAGGTTAAATATTACCAAATGAGGCACTTTAACTGAGCCAATGGCAGCACTATGAGGGTAACTGCGATGTTGCAGTCCTTTTAAGTGATCTACTCAGACAGCCGCATGCTACCAGATGAGAGAAGCCCAAAGCAAATTTAGGACAACATGCCGTCGCCATGCAAAAAGCATTGTGGGCTATATTTATTATTAACTCATGTTTCATGGGACTTTGAGACATTATCCACCTTTATTATTTCCTACAGAATTACATGCACTCACTGACCGCTGCAGAAACTGTAATGCACACAGTCAACAGTCCTACCTTGGATTCCACTTCAATAATGGTTTACTTTATAAATGTTGATGCTTTCAGAGAGCTTTATGTTTAGACGATGGTGAGAGCTGCTGTTGGTGTGGAGAGCAACATTGAGAGCTGTTCACAGTATTTTGCCCCTCTGGTGTGAGTGGAGTTGACAAAACTCCTCAATATGTTCTCTTATTTACTTTAAACTGTAAAATGTAAAAATTCAATGAACAAAATATTGGAATTAGCATTGGCAACAAAAAATTTCTATCAGTCAGGCCCTAGAGGTGATAACACACCTCAACACAACAATAACCTTTCAAGATCTTCTGTGTAGAAGCATGAGGTTTCAGGACTTTATGAAACATCTGAACCTAAATGCAACAAGTTCACCTCCAGAATATGGCACTCTACAACGCGTTTAAGAAAAAAAATGTAAAATCCACCTTAGCCGTCTAAGATTATGATGAGATGCTTAAACAAATTAAAGAGCTCAAGAAATAACAGTTTTTACAACAACCTGACTTGGAAGCGCGGCTTGTTCCTCACTGAATCAGAGCAGGTTGAGCAAATGTTCAAGGAAATTAAAAATGGCAGCATGTAGGCTGGAGAAAGTATTATCTCTCACTGTAGCCAATGCACAACAATATTCAATCCAAGTATTTGTGTATTAACTTGCATTGAACACCAGTTGCTGCTAGCAGTGTCAGTCAGTCAAGCTCAGGCTAGTTTGACGTAATTTAAGCTTTTATTACAAGTCTGAGAAGAAAACACAAAGCATCACAAAAACAGCTGCACAAAATCTGTTTCTACTTGACTAGAAGGTGAATGTGTTAGCTTCAAACTACCAAACACGTTGTGCTTGAACACAAAACATTAGCCTGCAGAACACCGCACAGCAAAAACTGACTCGGACTTCACCAGAGCAACTAATCTGATATGATTTATGACTCTTAAAGGTTGTGGAATGGTCTTTAATGCTCAAGTATTGGAGATAATGCTGAAAATACAACTAGAAATTTTTCTAACTATTTTTCCGGCCATTGGAGCTACTTGACTGGTTTGTTTGTCCAAAAGAGCAGAAACCTCTCTAAAGGTCACACACTAATAGTTTCCTGTTTACTAAGAGGAAAGAAACACAAAACGCAACATGTTTTCTGTTATTGTGGCTACTGACTACAGCGGGTGAGATGTGTCTAAAATCTGATGGTCCAGAGCCTCTCAAACTATCCTGGCTTAATGGTCTGAGGCAATGTTTGAAGGAATTTTGCTATAGCTTACATAGTAACTACATGTAGGTTTAGCTTCAGCTAATAATTCACAGCTTTTTCCACAGTCTAGAGCCTGGGTGGAAAAAAAATGCAGTCAATGAGTAGAACCAGAAGGTAAAACCCATAAGCAGTTTACGACAAACACTGAGAGCACCGTCACTTCCAAACATAATCTTTAAGATACAGGAAAGTCACAAAGTAAAGTTTAGAGTACAAAAAAGAGCTTACTTCAGTTCATCCTTGACGGTTCCCCAGTTGTGAGATCCACTTCCTCCACGCTTCTCCTCACCTTTCAGACTACTGAAACAACATTTGCTTTAGCCACCATCCAACACTCAGTTCACTCAGTCACACATTGATGTCCCAAAAGACTGACTGTCGATGTTTTTGAGGATTTCTGTATTAAGTAAAACCTAAATTAAAAAAAATTACTCACGATCGGTCGCTGCCACTGTGTCTGTCAAATTCACGTTTTCCTCGAGAATCAAAGCCATCGCTGCGACCCATGCCGCGTCCTCTGCCTCCACGTCCTCCTCTGCCGCCGCCACGGCCTCTCATTGGCCTGTCACCAATGGGCCTAAAGAGAATCATTCAGGCTGCTATTAGCAATCGATATGTCTTCATTAAGATTTATTTCAACGGTGATAATGAATTGCTCCAAAATTCAACATTTACATGTTTTTTGCACTAATTTAGGTCTAAAAATAAAAGTACCAAACAGTAAAAGCTGCGATCTTCCCTGCAAAACCACATTAAATCCACATTAAGGAGTGGGACAGCAAATCTTACTTATACCTCTTCCCTTGGACAGTTAGGTGATGTGACTCTTATCAAATTTTAAAACTCAATTTTATTTACAATACTTTTATTTCAATGTAGCCGAGTAAGACTTTGAAACAGTTCTTTTGCTCAAGTTTCACTCAGAGACAAAAAGACACTGAAACAAATTGGGCCTTGTGCACCAAGTACTTTGTACAGAACCAGTTACTCTTATCATTAAGAGAAACGCCTCCAACAGTTGTCCCACCCTGAAATGTAAATATTTTTAACTGTCAGAAAAAGAAAACACCTTAAAAATGACACTAGGAGGTTAATTAATCACTGATCTCACAAGTAACTCATCAATAAAGAAAAGTGGGGATGAGTGCTGAACTCACTTCTCCACGGAGAATTCGCTGCCCTCAGGCTTGTCGCCAGCTTCGCCAGCAGGCCTCTCGTAGCGGCGGGGTGGCCGCCTGTCCACAGGCCGCCTGTCTGTGGGTTGACGTCCATCTCCCTGAGGTCTGGGGCCATCACCCTCCGGCTTCCGGCCCATTCTCCTCATGCCGGGACCTACAATTAACCACAACAGAGAAATTTGGTGATTAACACCTTTGACAGGTCAGGATATAATGCAGAGTCTGAGACCAGCAAACAAAAAGATAATTGTTCCAATTGAATAGAGCAAATAATTCAAATCAGTGTAAGAAATATAAAGGCAGCTGTCTCATACTTTAACATCTTGTTCATTCCAGAGTTTGATTACCAGTCTAAAAAATATAATTGTGAACAAACCACAGTTTAAGTGCGATAATTCATTATTCGTCTGTTGGGACTAGAAAGCGTGCTGTTCAGTTCATTCATGGTGCTTAACCCTCTGGAGCACATGGCTGGAAGCCACAGGCCGAGTGTGACACAACTAGTCCCACCCTATTGCTCAATGCAGAGCTACCAAAATAGACCTCATCCACTACACCACAGCAGCTGGGTGCACCAAAGACGGCACACCTGTCTCATCTTCTCCAGACTGAACAGATATGAGCCCACTTGGCAGAACGACATAATAATAATGGCCTGAAAGTAGGTCTGCATCCCGGTCAAAGCTGGACACCTCATGTCGCACACGCACGCTCACGTACGACACGCCACAACACCAAACTGTATGTAATAATACAAGTTAATGGGTACAGTTATAAGTAATACACAGTATGTGAAACATGAATGAAAACGGGGCGAAGCTGTTCAGTCGCGCGTCCTTATTGTGCGCCAATGGAAAGCGCCAGTCTGTAGGTTGTGCTTTCACACCACGAGGTTCATCAGAACGGAGACACCCGGCTCTTAAAACATGAACACGGTCATAAATACAAGTCCTGCACAACCAAAACTACTACTTAGATTACCCATTATGTCAATCACGTGTTTTAGCACGTGTACAACTTTAGTCAAAAATACATTAATCTTAGCACAATATTTAATAATGTGAGAAAATGAGCTATAATGACAGGATTTTGTTGGTAAAACTGAGACGCAGATGGGGGCAGGTTGTGTTAAGTTTTTGCGGCGGAGGTGGGATTCAGACACGCAGGTCCGTCTGTCGTGAGCCAGGCTTTCTGGTTCCGCCTGTTCAACCAGGCCCATGAGGGGCGGGCAAGCCAAAACAAGTCCGCCTGCAAACTGTTTCTATCGGCGAGCAGCATGACTTTCCCACATGGCACTAGAAAGCACGCCCGTTAAAATGCTGTATTTTTCGGAAAGTGACAGCCAAGTGGGGCACAATAGCAGCCCCGCAGACCTCATGTCACGGGGCTTCTGGATCAATGCTAGCTGGTGTCCCTGCAGCCTGAAGAGTTAAGCTGAAAATTACAGTCGCTCCTCCGCCACGGTGCATTAAAGAGACATTATGGGTTTACCATCTTTCTTCAGTGGTACGGGTGCCTGGGCCTCCTCTTTCTTGTCAGCCAACGGGGTCTTTCTTTCCTTCTGCGACTCCTTTTTGGGCTGCTTGGTAGCCTGAGCTGCAGTCTTGGCGGCACCAGGAGCTGGAGCCTCCTTCTTCTTCACTTCTGCCTGCTTAATCAGCTCAAAAGGATCCGACTCGTCGTCAAATAACTGGTCGAACCGATTGGTTATGGCACAGCCAAAACCTTCTTGCATTTGTCCGGGCATGATGGCGCCCCTTCAGCAGGATTTTCCTCCGATTCTACGAGGCTTGGTGCGAGCACTTCGCTAGATGAAGCCACAAGATGGCTAGGAAAGAACCTTCTTCTCTTCCGGCGCGATATACATCCGGGACCCTTTGCTGAGCGCGGGTGGGGCGTGTAGTTTTTCCGGCGGCCCATTTACGGAAGACTCTGCTATAAAAACGACATTACCCACAATGCCCCGCGGCGGCCGTGTTACTGGCGTGATAAGCGAAGCAAAGCGTGGCTGCTCGCATTCACAAGTCGTGCCCTTGATTCTACTCTTAAACGAAAAGCACCCAGCTTGCGATACAGCTTTAAATCCGTTAGAGAATCTTCAGGACGAAAAATGGTTTCCAGAAGTCAATCGAGCGAACTTTACCCCGTCCCTGCTTCGAAAAAAGAGGTGGCGCCGTGAATGGAGTTAGAACTGAAAATGTCATTTATTAGTTTGTAGTATCGCATAAGGTTCAAGGCAAGCTGGGCTGACATTTCAGTCTGGCTCTGAGGAAATATTCACACCGCACCGAGCCCCCGGCCCCTTTAAAGCAGCGCATGTACTGCTAGTGTAAACAACATGTCACGCTCCTGCCTGTTCACGGGGTTACCACGCAAGGCAATAAAATATGATCTCAGATACGCAAGTGGGATAATGGGAGACTTTTCAGAGTACTATCTAAAGACAAGGATATCCCCTTTATCAAGCTGTAACCTCATGTGACTCGATAGTGACTGGAAGAGGATTTAACAAGCACGATAATGCAGCAACGCCGGGCAAACTTACAGGATTTCAGCATGCAAACATTACTGTTCAATGTCAGCGCATTTTTAAAGTAGTAATTGATGGTTAGTGGGTAGTTTAGATGGTGGTCATTCTGAAATTGAAGTAGTAGGCAAACTTAGCTGATCCACCCTACCCCCCACCCCCCACCCAAAAAAAAAAAAAAAAAAAAAAGAAGAAGAAGAAAAAATTGGCGCGGAACATTCCCTTATTTTCAAAACGAAACTACCCACAGTTATATATTAACCTGTTCAGTAATCACTATGACTGTCCGTCTCTTTCTGGACTGGTGAAGTCTTCTGGACTGTGGCCCTCGTGGTTTGTTCCACTCAACGTGACTTTGTCAACATGCTGCCAAGTCAACCTATGTGTTTGTGTTACCCTATCATGTCCACCATTACCTTTTCTTACGTTCATTTTTCATGTCAAAATATTGGTACAGACATGGAGGGATGATAAAACTGTCTGTGTGTGTGTGGTGTGTGTGTGTGTGGGGGGGGGGGGGGGGGGGGGGGGGGGGGGGGGGTGACCCCCAGCTGCATCATGATGCCTATCTCTCCCCTTTCAACAGCCCTTCGGTATATAACTAGCCATCTAGGCTTCTATGCTGCTCTATTAAATTAAGAGTCACAGGGCACATAAACTGGCCAGCAGCAGATCAAAGACAGGGTACAAGCTGGAAAGTTCACCAATCCTTAAGACAATAAAAAACAGAGACAGGCAACCACACATTCACATTCATACCTATGGGGAACTTAGAGTCACCAATTAATTTCAACTGCCTTTTTTTTGTACAGTCGTGCTACATTTAAACAGAATGGAAAGACTGCCACAATCAAACTAGATATATTCTCTCAGTGACATTGCCAACTTCCCACCACTGAGCAGGTTTGTTTAATTAGTTGTCTTTGCAAAATAGAAACAGAAATCCCTTAATTGATGTTTGTACCTGTGTCGAAAAACATACACAATCCACATGGACTGATGTGATCTCAGCAGGGCCACACCTGGCAAAATGGAGGCCCTAAGAAAAAGTAAATTATGGGACTTTGATCCATTCCCCACTAGGAGAGGTACTTTGTGAGTTACTGAATATAGTGTTTGATTATTAGGCAGTGCTCTAATTAGTAAAGTTTTTGGTTTTCCATGAACTCTTAACAAATTTTCACCGAAAAGTTAGACTTTGTTACACTTTTAATTCTAGTTACTGCTCTGGATGGAGGTGGAGTTACTTTATTTGTAACATAAAGGTCACACTTAAATACAGGGATAGTTACTGCCTCCATTTTTTTCAATTTCAACCAGAAATTGGCTTCCAGCCTAACGACTGTGCAGATGTGTCCTGTCAGATCACCACTAGGGAACTTGCTTGGCTCTTTTTTCCTTGTCCTTTCAAATTCTACTCTCATGATTATCTGGACTTACCTCTACAAAGACAACTTTTCCATTTAATACTGGTGTTGACAATGATGATCATTAATCTGCTATTATAATGGGATATTTATGATCAATGGAAAATCCAAGAGAACAGTTGCAGAGGTTAACCAATGCTTTAAGGCACTGAGATGCCATACCAGGAATATGTAATTGAACCATGACGCTGAGAATTAGAGTTTCCTCCATTCACAGAGGTAAGTGACGTGACAGTCAGTGGCATTGAATTAATCTATAACAGTGGGATTCACAAAGCCTTCTTTCTAACCTCTGGATCATCACAGTCGACTAAAACTTCAATGGATGATATTCCTCAGACATAAAGAAAACCAGGACCTGTAAGTCAACAATAGATTTATGGTGTCTTCAAAATTATGCTACTGGCTGTACACAAGGCCACCAAAAACCTCAGCCTTCAAATACCTTTCCATCTCAAAGCGTCATAGCAACACAATCAGTTCCATCTATTTCTTCCATTGTTTAGAAATGTTGCATGGCATGGTATCATCCCATCTCCCATCAGCAGGAGCTTTGCCTCTTCTCAAAGGCAAAGCTCCTGCTGATGCTAGTGACGTTAGAATAACTAGTGACAGAAAACCCAAAGCGTCACACCTTCAGATGATCTCAGAATAGTGCAACAGATGCTGAAGGATCTCAGTCACCTCACGTCCTTGGGCCCTTCCTGTAAAAGGCTTCCACGTTCCTCACTCAGTCCAGTTTATTGTCAAATGGACCCTGAGGCACTTGAACTCCACCACAATGTCCACACAGGCTCCCTGGACGGACACAAGGGACACAGACACATTGCTCCTCATCACGTCCCCCACCAACTAAGTATGAGAGGCGAGAGGAGAAGTTCAGTCTTCCACCGGTCTAAACAGCTTCTCTATAAGAAAACGGTCCAGGGAGGCCTGAACCAGGCATAACTGTAAGCTTTGCTAAATAAAAAGATCACAAGCCTAGCCTTAAAAGCAGAGACTGTGTCAGCCTCCCTAACTGAAACTCTGAGCTGGTTCCACACAACAGGAGCCTGATAGGTGAAAGCTCTGCCGCCTGTTCTGCTTTTAGAGAACCTAGGAAAGTCCAGCAGGCCAACCAAGTGTTCTCCTAGGACAGTATGGGACTAACAGCTCTTTAAGATATGATGGTGTACGGTTGTTAAGAGGTTTATAGGTTTAAAGAAGGATTTTAAATTCTATTCTATTCTGAAGAGAAGCTCATATTGTCCTGATGTGATCTCTCCTGCTGGTTCTTGGCAGAACTCTTGCTACAGCACTTTGAATCAGTTGAAGATTTTTTAGTCAGTTGTCAGGCCCCTGATAACAGGGAATTACAATAGTCTTCTCTAGAGGGAATGAATGCATAGATTTATTTCACAGTTTGTATGGTAACTGGAAAGTGATCATTTTCATATTACTGGGCATGTGCAACTTCTTCATATAATGAAGTTCCTCTGTTGTATCACACCATTGCAGAGTTTTAATAGCGTCTGATTTTATTGATAGCCAAGTTAAAGCTTTGTCTATAATTACAGTTGATATCTTGCATTCATTCCCTTAATGCTTGTGTAGAAGACCCTTTGTTACCATATAAGCATGTCCAGCAGCCATAAGCTGACAGCTTCAGATCAATTCCTTTAGGCTGTCCTCCTGTGAACTGTTTTAAATAGTACAAGCAGTCACGGGAACACAGGAATGTCTCAGATTGGCAGAGACCTATAAGCTCATTACAAGTGCAACTGCTTTTTCATTTTGCTTGTGCATAATAGACACAGTGTGACTTTTGTTGTTGTTGTTGATTTACATGGTGTCTACTGTTTTTATTAGTCCAATCAATTATTGTATCAGACGGCAAAGCTTTTATTTCCAAACACATTTTATCATATGAATTGTGATTCTTTTTCACTATTGAAACCTTTCTTTACAGCTGTTTTGTTCCCTCATCCGTTACCTGCCATTCATTTTGTGCTAATGATGTATTTCATAACAGAAATTCAGTGTCCTTTGCCTTTGGCTTAAGAGTGCCATCTGTTGGCACATGAGAGAAACAGAGCTCATCTGAATCCTGAAATACAGCAGTCGGTGCAGCTGGCTCAGTGTCCAATGCATGGTGATCCAGATGTTCTTGTTCCTTTAGAGCTGACTTCTGATCAAGTGTAACTTTTTCTGCTGCTGCTTTAATTTGTGCAGAGGAAGTAGTACTTTACCTTAAACTTTGATTTAATTGTTAACCTAACTGAAACAGTCATTGGATTCCATATAATCCAAAACCTGTTTACAAACATCAGCATCTTCAAATTTAGTGAAAAGATTTCCATTTGATTCCATCTAGTCATTCAAATTTTCAATAAACTGACCAGTGAACATCATTTTTGCCTTGAGCCAAGAGTCACGTTTTTGTTTCTCTGTAAAACATTTTAATTGAATCATGAATGCACCTTATGTCATAGTACATTTCAATAAATTCATCACAAGATGTTTGTAATTCTGAAAAGTTACTATTTTGCATTGAACTCATCATCTTACCCAGATCGCAAGCTTTATCTTTTGCCCATTTTGCGAGCCATCCAATCTGTGAAATGCTTTTGCAAACACTTTAACCTCTGGTCATTTGTGTGTCACTACTGACCACAGAATCAGGGTTGAGGGCAGCAGCTGCCACACCAGCACCAGAAGATATGTTTATATCTCACAATCAAATCAAAATCCCATTGTCAGAAGCAAAAAGCAAAAAAGGTGAAAGAAGCTATACAGTCTTCACACGTAGAACTATCACATCATTTTCCAGATTACTTCAGGAATAAACATTATTATAGCTATATGAGAATAATACATGGAAACACATAACAATACATAAACCTAACAACATCATCAGCTCTAACATATTCATTTTGTTCTGTGATGGTCTTTCTCCAGTTACTGAAATCTCTCAGTATTGACTCTCAGGTGATCCATCCCCCTGCTGATGCCTCTCCCGCCCCTCTGTGAGGCTCTCTCGCTCTCGGAGGTCCCGTGGAAACTCGCGCAGCTCCAGACATGACATCCCCGGTCACCAAAGCCATGATCGAGTCCTACGCGCTCATGATTATGGTCATGGGCACGTTTTTCATCTATTTCTGCGGGATGGTTTGGGCTTTTTGCAACCCGAAACTGAGCGGAGAGGAAGAGGAGGAGAATGGGAAACAATCCCCGGCCCCTGCTGGGGACGAGTGTTGGCTCTGCGCTCCAAGTGTCGCGGGACAGGAGAGGCGCGTCTGTGCGCACCGCGCGCTGCCGCCGCGCGGCGAAGAGGGGCTCACGCAGACCACCTACATCAACTTCTGGGACGACACGGACAGTCTTTTATCTGACTGCACAGCGTTTTGCCGTGAAGATCACGGGATTGAGGGCATTAACAACCTTGTCGAGGAAAGTGCTTCCTGGGTTGCATAGTCTGAAAAAAGCGGCGATGTTTTGGATACGTGCAAAAACTGTTTATCCCTTTGTGAAATGAGGACTGGCGGTAGCTTCTGCAGCACCTGCAGTGTATTACTGTAAGCTATTAAATAACTCAGACAGATTTTTTTTCTTAAATTCCAGAACCAGAATTATGCCTTTTTTTTTTTTTTTTTTTTTTTTTTTAAGTCAAGCTTAAAATAGTTTCAGTCACTGTATGTCCCTCCTTCAAAACACATCCATGCTTCAGTGTGTGGCAGTGCCATTCTTCTGAGGTCTGACAGCCAGATGTCACTGCTCACAGGTGACCAAGACGGAATAAAACACTGTCAGTGCAGGGCTGTGTAATCTCTATCAATGCCATTCAGATCCTGCAGAATGGCCTCCTGTGGTTGCTCCCTCAGCTTTTTCCTTACTTCACTTTCAAGTTGGAGTAATGTCTCATACAAGGACTCTGATGTTTCCAAGTCTATATCCATCTGCAAGGAAAACAGGAGGAGACAAAACAAGTCGCAGCTGATAAAGGCACAGTCCTGTGTGATGGACATTTCATCCGATCTGTCATACCTTCCGAGGCTGTGTGTAGTTGTTTCCCAGTCCTGATGTTAAGCTGTGGTACTTGGCGTACGGATCCAGTGATTCAGGCTTTTGCTTGAACAGCCAGAACTGTATAGAACAGAAGACATCAGTTTCCTGAACTGTGAATGATAATATAAATGTCTCTTTTACTTACCAGTGCTTCACTTCCATTCTGTGGTGTCAGTGTGAATGTGTTCGTGACTAATCTTATCTGTGGGCATGAAAGAAAAGTACACTTAAACCAAAATTTTGCACATTATTATCAGGTTTCACGCGCTCAGTGTGGCATAGTCAATAAAAACTGGTAAGACAGGTGCATGTCAAGTGGTTGTAGCCATCATAGTTGTGCTTACAAGCCAAAAGACCGGCATCAGCAGAGTCCAGACGAAGGCCGGGAATGAGGGCAGGATGTTATAGGTCAGGCTGGTCATCACAAAACCAGGACAAGTGACGGATGAGTACAAACCCTGGATGTCAACACACACAGCGACCAACATCAACATTTTTTAAGGGAGTATAAAGGTAATCTGTGCCACGAGGTGTATGAGAGCTGACCTGTTTGTTGTAGTGTGTATTGAGTGCCAGGCTGAGCAGGTCTGAGGCGTATTTGGACGAGCTGTAAGGCTGGGAGCCTCTCTGGTGTTGTATGTCTTCAAGGTTAAAAGCTGAGCGGTGAGCGTTACTTGAGGAGGTCCAAATAAGTTGAGAGGTCTGACCGGCATGGCAGAGAAGCGGCTCCAGCTCTCGGATCTGGGCAACAACACAGCAGCATGAGAAAACCTCTCTTCAGACCCAATAACACATTTTGTGCTTGTATCCACTCAAGAGAATTACAAGTACATAAACCCAGTTTTGTTTTTTAGTAAGTAGTCCTATTCAGGTATAGTTGTTTTTGATTTTTTTTTGCTTTCAAGTTTACTGAACAATTCATAGTTTTTGTTTCAGAATAACAGGGTAGGTCAGGATTACAGCTGCATCTCTAAGAAGGAGTATTGAGATGGAGAAAGACAGGCACCTTGAAAAGGATATCTTCTTTAAAAACAAACAAAAAAGCAACAAAGATAGCCAACATCATGTTTTTTTTATTATTTTTGGTTGCTCAAACTGATGAAATAATGCTTGTTTGGAAAGTTTTTTTTCTTGTCATCATGGTGCCTAAAATTTGTTTTTTTTTTTTCCATTCAAGCTTAGTAATTTTTGATGAAATGACAAAACTTGAAAAAAAGGCATATCATTTTCAATACTTTAAATTAGTTTACAAAATATGGCCATTAGGAAATGTAAAAGGTCTTTTGAATAAATACATTTTTAGGCCCATAAAAATTTACCTCTCTGAGACACTCACAAATGTTCTGAAAATATAAACACATGTTCACCTACCAGTCCACTGAATCAATGGTTATAATACAGATTTTAATAAATAGAAACTTTTTGTTGTTGTTCCTGTATATCATTACAGATTTAAAAGTTCAAAAAGGTCGTTCGAGGAAGCCATTCTTTGAGAACAATATAATATCAGTCAGAATATGACGACACATGCACAGTGAGCAGAATATTTTCTGCAGTGACCTTATGTCTAGAACAGTGCATGCTATTAATTTTTGATGAGCATAGAGGTAAAGTGGCAGGCAGATCCAGTAACACCTACATTGTTCCATGAAGGACAAACACCTGAGAAGACTTACCATCCACTCTGAAAACTGGAGGAAACATTATGTTGCATTACAAAAAGAGAAACGCAGCAGCGACTTACTAAGAGAAAGTGACCAAAGAGGTTTGTTGCAAACACTTCCTGCAGGCCATCAGAGGTGACGCCATCCTTCTGGGTCAAAATCCCCACACCAGTGGCAAGCATAGGGATAATTTTGCTGCAGATGAGATGTCAAAGAAATCGGAATGTTGTGGGAAACGTGGATATCAGGCTTCTACACATGTATTATTATAAAGTGTCATTAGGAAACAGAGGCATCTGTAATAGTCAGTATACCTGGAAAAGAGACCTTTGAAAAAGGCTGTCACATCAAACTGAGGGTTTGGCATGATGCCTGCATTCAGGTAGAGGTAGTCCAACCTGTCGTATCTGCACACCACAGTGAAACGCACAAATCCGTTTTATCCAGAACACTTTCAAGAGTTAAAATGGAAATACTCTGACTACTCACCACCGCTTTAGCATTGACGTCTACAAATCTATTCACTCACCTGAGTCTGACCTCCTGCGCTGCTCTAACAACAGAAGAGATGCTGCTGGTGTCCAGGTGCAGCAGGGCCACCTGGGCTGTGGGGTGAGAGGTCAGGAGGACAGACCGAGCAGCCTCAGCCCGCCGCATGTTCCTGCAAGCCAGACACAGCTGGAGGCCCCTCGTGCCCTGTGAGAGGAGACGCTCGCACAGAGCCAGGCCAATGCCACTGCAGGGAAATCCATACAGTGACCTGCTGTTAGCTATATTACCCTTTTTTACTTCTTCCAATCAGATATTTAAAAAAAAAGATCACTCAGTTTTAACTTACTGTGTGATTTATTTGTACAGTGTTATTCTTGAGCTGCTATAATGTTTCTTGTTCTAAACACTCATTTGAAGGCCAAATGCAGAGCACTGATTAAACAGGTAAACATTAACTGCAAATCCTGCAAGTGCCATTAAGGGAATCTCAATGAAGAAATAAGCCCTTTAAAATATCAGACTGGAGATCTGAAAAGAAAATAACAAAAAAACATGCTTTACCTATTTGCTCCTGTCACCAAAACCACCAGATTCATCTTATCAAAATCAATCTACAGACAAAGAAAACCACTACATTTACAGCCAAGGAACTCCCAAAGCAACAAGTCTGTGCAGTGGTTTCCTGGCTCTTCTCCTTCCTGCCATGTGTCGCTCCTTCATGTTTTCATTGGATAGAGCTTTATCCTTCAACCAATGAGACCGGTTCACTGCTCAGCTGAGGTTCAAGGACGGCCCACACAGAAGCCATGAAATATGCAGCCTTCATGAATAAGACAAGAGCTCCCACTGAGATAGGATTTCCTATTTAAAATTTATTTGTCTTTTGTCTATCAATTTACAACTTTTTTTTTTTTTTTTTTTTTTACAACATGTATAAAACACTCAGTGAAAAACAAAGATTTGAGTACAAAGATGTAATTAAAAAAACAAACAAAAAAGTGAACTTTGTATGGTGCCATTACACAATGAGGGCACAGGCCCTGAATTCATTTAAGAGACAAAAGGGGCTTGAAAGTGGTATAAATATACAACCTTATCTGAAGACAATCCTCATGTTGCTGAAATTTATTTTATAACCAGTAACATATACATCTGTTTCAGTTCAGACAAATTTGGCTTTTTCATAAAAGACGGGAAATTATGACAGAACGACTGACTTGAAAGGGATCAGAGTTCTGTACAGAGGCCCGGCTTTATCAACTGCTGTCTAAAGTTATACTGTGTGCTGTGACCTTTGTGATATTGGAGGTGAAAACAGGAACAGCGGAATTATTTCTTGTTGAAAAGTTACTGGAAAACTTTGTAAACAATAATTAAAGAAAGATGAATGTTTTTGGTAAGTTTTGGTGCTTAACATTTTCAATTACCATGAAAACTATTGTTGAAGTGATAGTCTCAATAATGATCTCATAAAAAAATCATTGTCACCTTGGTGTATACATCATTTTGTATGATTTGGGATTTGGGATTTTTTCTTATTCAACACCCAAAACAGATTCAGTAACATCTTGACAATAATGAAAACAAACACATACATACAGCATATCCTGATCCAACTCAGCAGAAAACTAATCATCATTGTTAATTTCACTGTAGTTTGCCAAGAAATTATAAGAGATTTGAATGAGAGATTTCAGCAAGGGGGAAAAAACATGAACATTCAAAATGTAACAAGTATGAATGATTGCATTAAATCCAAATAAAAAAAGAAATGAATAAACAAATTTATCAACAAAACATAAAAAAAAATATTGACATATAAATAAGATTACAAAATACTGATATTTGAGATTTAGACATATCTATTGAAAATACACAGTCATATACAATTCAAACTGGTTCAAACTGCAGGGAGACTAAAAATACTAAGTTACTTTATATTCTATTGTTACTCTAAATGTGTGATGTTTCTCTGAAAAGCAAATAACGTACTTGAAATATGATGGAATGTAACTGTATTGGTTTGCTGCACTTCCCCTTTCTACATTCAAGCAGTCCTCCGAAAGAAAACACTAAAAAGTTCTTTAACAATGATGCATGAGTTTCTTAGTAACATTTAAATGTTGGACACTGTAAAACAATATTAACAAATGAAACTTAAGTATATTTCAAAAGTGCCGACTGTCACTTGCTACATTGTTTTTTTTTGGCTTCATCAAAGCACATCACAAATAAATTGTGGTTATAAACATGTTTTTGAAGGTCTTTAAGCGATGTTGACTATAAAACAGAGTAGTTTTATTCAAAGAAAACCTCTTTGTCCAAAAAAACATCTTGGCAAACATGTTTGTGGTCAATAAAGTTGAACTGACACGCACCAAGCGTCTACGGCAGTCCATCTTTGGAGTTTTTTCTTAAGTCCATGAGACAATGTTTCCCCAAATCAAAGCATGGAGCCCACAGGTGTTCCACCTCCACCCTGCTTCTGTACTGAAACCAGACAGCTTAAACCTGGAACGTGTCTTCAGATCTTCTCAATGTACCATTTTTCTCCACAGACCAGCAGACTGGGAATGACTGTCTTAGAACATTGCACTGGCTTATGGCTCCATATCCAGGAGAGCTCTGTGTATTTCCTGGAAGGAAGGCCGTTCCTTTGTGTTCCTCCTCCAGCAGCTCAGCATGACCTTGTAGAGAGAGTCTGGACACAGCACGGGCTGAGGCAGGTAGATCTACGCCACAGGGAAACAAGGAATTAGACGACATTCAGTGGCGGTGATTAGCAGGGGGCGTGCTTGCGTCCACTCTCACCTGTCGTTTCTGGTCCCTGAAAAACTCTCCTGTGTTTTCTATCACCTGCTCGTCAGTGAGCTGAGAGTACGGCTGCTCCTTGCAGAAGTTGAGTATTTCCCACAGGGTCACCGCAAAGGCCCACACGTCACTGGCTGTGGTGAATTTACCCTGCGCAACAAGAGGTGGTCAGCAGGTGAAGGACGTACGGTGGCTGAACTCTGTGAGAGAGGTTCTTGAATCTTTTACCATGTCTGCCCTGACCAAACAGTAGCAGAGACTTACACAATCCACACTACACTATTTCACAAAGGGCACAGCAATGATATTATAGCAGATACTTTTAACACATCCGAGCAGGGTGCAGCACCTCTTCAGCGCTCTTAAGTACAGAAAGGCAGAACATGGAGATTAACAGCTGTTTCTCACCCAATAACTGAGAAAATAATGGTTATCATTACGTCTTCCATATCTACTGTTATTGAAATTCTATTGTGATAATGTGACAAATTCTGAAAGCGATTCAATTTCCCAGAAGATATAAATCCTTCCTCCACACACCACCAGAGGAAGCTCGTATGCCACAGTTTGAGAAATCAATGCCTACATTTAAAAAATGAAAAGACAAAAGAACGTGTTATATTTTCCAAAAATCTAATTTAAATCAAGAATTCCTTTTATGTCACGTTTATTCCTCATATACTGCAGCATTTCAAGTCTTCCTTTATTTTGTGTCAATTCATTAACATCAAAAGTACAGACTCTCAAAATGTTTCATCACATGAAATATTTTCCCTGTTTTCCAAATTTCTCAATCAGCCATGTTTATCAGAACTAAATTTTAAATATACACCTATTGTTGCATTGATAATCACATTTCTTGGGTGAGTGTCCAGCTTGGATTTTTTTTTTTTTTTTTGAGCTCATATTACAATTTATTATCTTAAAGCTACATTTGCGAGGTCCTCCTCACCAGCAGGATGCTTTCCCAGGACATCCAGCGAATGGGCAGCACCGCTCGGCCCTGGATGCGGTAGTAGTCCCCACTGTAGAGGTTCCTGCTCATACCGAAGTCAGCTATCTTTATCGTGTAGTTTTTCCCCACCAAGCAGTTCCTCGTGGCCAAGTCTCGATGAACAAAGTTTAGAGAGGAGAGGTATTTCATCCCAGAGGCTATCTGAGTGGCCATGTAGCACAGATTTCCAAAGCTAGACGAGAGAGGAAACAAACGCTGTTACAAGCTGGGAAGGAGGATGAAACAACACAACAGTTACAAACATTCCTTTGGATTTTAATCTGCCACTTTGGTTTCCTACCAAAGTCCAAACACACATGCTGGTGACTATCTGTCGCTCTGTGTTTGCCTTGTGATGAACTGATGACTTGTCTCAGCATCTACCAAAAACCCCGAAGCGATACAGCCGTCAGCCTCTCACGCACCTGACTGTAGGGGCATTGCTGAGCAGAGCAAGTTGCCCCTCGGGTTCATGACGGGACAGAAACTGGTTGAGGTCTCCATTCTCCATGTACTCTGTGATCATACAGAGCGGGTCGCTGTAGATGCACACAGCGAGCAGGCGGATGATGTTGGGGTCCTTCAAACGTGACATGATCTTTATCTCTTTCAAGAAGTCATTCCTGTGAGGGCAAAAAATGATTTTCAGCAGTTCGACACCTGACGTCAGGCGACTTGTGTCACAGCTGCATTTTTATTTGTGTGTTTTGATCAGCGAAACATCTTGCACCTTGCATTTTTGTTTGCGTCTGAGCGGAGCATCTTCACCGCCACCAGGACCGGCTGGTCCTCAGGAATGTCAAACAGAAACTCTTTGTTCATAAACTCCTGCATTCCTTCGGCTTCACACAAGTGTACCTAAAAGATACACGAAGAGAAAAAAGTTAGAATATACGGCTGATTTACAGCGTGCTGGCTGACGGTCAGGGGGAACACACTTCTCCGAACTGGCCCTCTCCCAGCTTCTCCTTAAACGTGAGCAGCTTTCGTGGGAATTCCTCCACTGCGACGTCCTTCCCCGACAGCAGGTCCATGGTCACTGCAGGGATCGCATACGTGTTGCTTCCAGTCACACCTTGCAGGTTCACAATGTCAGCCTCTGCGTAGTGGGGGACGCCGTCCGGGCCCACCGTGGTGGTGGTGGTGGACTTAGAGGCCGCTGTGCTGCTTGAAGCTGGAACACAATGAGAGAGTCGGTCAGTGGAAATCTCAATGAGCTGAACATGTTTTATCAGCAGAACAGTTCAAGGTGATGTTTCACTTGGGAGCACGTGTGTCTCATGTGTGTTTACCAGGTTCTTCTGAGCTCTGTGCAAACTCCGGCAGCTTACATATGAGGCGTGACGGCTCCTGGTAGTCTGGACCGAGAGGGAAGATGCGCTCATACGTGGAATTAGACTCTTGCTCGCTGGTTGTACTTGAATGGTTGTGGTTGTGATTGTAGATGAACGTCTCGCTCTGTATTGACAAACTAGCAGTTAGTTCATCGTCCAGCATCCGACGAGAGGCCTAGAATAAAGGAGGCTGGGGTGAAGGAACAGATCTGACCGCCTCCCACAGAAATACTCCAGTGGCTTGGAAATGTCTTCATGCACTGTTCTGAACTCACCTTCTCCAGCATCTTCTGCCACACCTGCCTCCACAGGATGATGACGATGATGGCCACAAGGATGAAGATTATGGCCACCAAACAGCCAATCAGGATTCGGGTGTTGCTGTCGTCTACTTTGTGAGTCGGGTCGTCTTCCAGAGAGGGAATAGGAAGACACTTTATTTTGAAATGACTGCACTTGCTGTATACTGTATGTATGTGTATGTGTATGTGTATGTCCAGCTCATATTTCCCACATCAATGAAAAGAATCTTGGTCAATGGGAACTTTATATTAGCTACATTTGCTATAAAAACTTCACTTACCTACTTTGAGGTCTTTATTTTATGTTTTTTTTTTAATGCACTGCACCTGTTACGTTTTTGTTATGCTCTGGAACTTATTTTATTGTTGCAACTAAATGTATCATCACAATTAGTGTTTTCAAACTTTTAACCTTTCACGTTTCTAAAACATAACTTCCTCTAGTTTCCTCACTAATCACAACATCAATAAATACCGGTAGTTAATTTTTCATTTACATTTCAATATCCTTCAGTTTTAATCTTCTTCAGTTTAAAAAAATAGCCAGCTTAAACACATATTGAATTAGTTTGAATGTGAAACATCGTGACAGCATGAAAGCAGAGTTAATCTGATGCTATGAAACCATCAAGTGTAATACTTCACTTAAACAGATATTGTAAGTTATTGTATCGTCTTCTGATAGTGTCACACAAGTGTGGCTGTGTGTTAGTCTAGATCACTGACCTGGCGGTGTGTTTGGTGGTAGTCCTGTCTTGGGTGGAGCCAGTGTTGTGTTATACATGGCTGTATCTGAAAGAGTGGATGGCAAACAACTAATGAGAAATTAACTGGAAATCAGAATGACACGAGGTTCCTGTTGGATACAGTCTGACTTTAGGAACTTCTGCGGTCACGTCGCTGGGTTTCTCGGTGTGTCTACCTGACTGGAAGGTGATTTCACTGAACAGCATCCAGGCGTCTGCAAAGTAGAACTGGCACTTGATGGCACTGGCCATGTGATTGGCCAGGTTGATAGTAACAAAGCGGGCGCTGGGATTCGTCTCGTCCACCACCGGGCTGAAGGAGAGCGGCGTGGCCTCCCAGTCCGATTCAGAGCGGAAATAGCAGACCACCTGACGGAAGGCCTTGACGTGATGGACGAACATGTTGTTGCAGTGGACCTGAGCGAAAAACACAAGGGAGGATCTTCAGCACTGAATAAATCAATACATGTTTTTAACTGTAGGTTGTTAAATCATGTGAACTTACCTTCATGGTGGTGAAGTTTCTGGTGCGATCAAACTCAAACATTATTTCAACGAATCCACCAGGGAAGCTCTCATTGGTCCAACCAACATAGTCATAACCGGGCCACACATTGTAGACGTGGCTCATCATGAAATTGTCCAAACCAAACACTCCATCGGTCAGCTGGCCCAAGCCTTCAGTCATACTAAGAAACAGAAAGGACAAAATATGAATACAGCACTGCAGCTGGAGCGCTGTCTGAGCTTTGGTCCTCCTGTTGAGCGTATGGTATCATCTTTTCTCTAGAAGTAGAACAGGAGGCAGAGCTTTCAGCTATCAGGCTCCTGTCATGTGGAACCAGCTCCCAGTTTCTGTTAGGGAGGCTGACACAGTTGATTTGCATTTTTGTAGTTAACAAGTTGATTTCCAACAGAAAACATTTTTACACAACAATTTTATCCAAAGTAAATTGGCACAGTGTTACTATTTTCTGTGTTAATATAAGAAGCAATACAGAATGCAGAGAAAAATAATCACAAGCATGACAACAGTCAACAAGAATCAGCACTGACAATTAATGCTGCACACAAAGAAATCAGAAAGTCTGTGCGTTTTTTTCCATAGATCTGAGATCACATGTCAGAAAACTTATAATGGTGACACTGTGTGTGAGCATACAACATTTTTAATGTCCGAGTAATTTGGCACCACTGGTAGCCTGCAATGGGAAACACACAACACTAGGTGGCGGCAGTACCTAAAGAAAAGCTTCCCTTGTGCTTTTTGCCCGTGGCATTGTTTTATGGGCCATTTTATTTTCCCTGAAGACAGTTTCCTTGAGAGAAAGACTTTCTGTGTCATGGAGGACATTATTCACCCCACCATAATCCAAACACAAATGTCAACAACAGACCATGATTAGTTCATTCCGGTTTTGAAGCTTTTTGAGGCTGCTTGACTCAGTCATTCCCATGAGGTATTGCCTAACAGTAAACCACCATGACCCACTCACCACATCTGTCTCTGCCCTCACCATGGTGCCTGGGCAACAACAAGGTGGAGGGGGACAGGGAGCAGAGATGAAGCACTGTGTGTGTGTGTGTGTGTGTGTGTGTGTGTGTGTGTGTGTGTGTGTGTGTGTGTGTGTGTGTGTGTGTGTGTGTGTGTGTGTGTGTGTGTGTGTGTGTGTGTGTGTGAGAGAGACAGAGAGACAGAGAGAGAGACGAGGATTTCCAGAGTGCTCACACACCTGTGGATGATCGCTCCATCGTAGACGGAGTCATTGAGGTAAACTGATTTAGCTGGTAGGTTCATCTGTTCCCCTGCAGGAGCGTTGTATGAAACCAAGCCATCTGTGAACCAAAAAAAAAAAAAAAAATTCATGATTAAACTCAGCTGGTCTCTTCAACCCTGTAGAGTCTCTGTGGGATAGTTTTTTAGTTTACGGTAGAAAGTAATTGTTTCAAACCACAATATTAGTATGAAATGGTGGATGACAATATTTTCTCTTCTTTACCGTGGTAAAGTTAAGTTGTGCAGAGGTTGGGTGGAATTTTCCATTCTGTGTGATTCAAAATAGAAATTTCCTGACACTGGATCACCTTCATGAGGCAACATAACAACCACAGAATTGGATAATGTCAATGAGATGACTATGAGGAGACAAAATGACATAGGGAACCTCAAAATGCACCTCAGGAGGAAAATCCATTTGGAAACAGCTACATTAAATATGAAGCCAGTGCTGATAAATAAACAGGGAACGTAAATAATTCAGGGAAACAGTGAGGGAAATATAAATAAAGCTGTGATTACAAACCAACAGTGGAACAGCCTCAGAAATGCTTGTTTGTGCCTGTTTCTTGTCTTTCCTTTGCCATTTAATTTGAGTTCATTGACTGGTGATGTGTGTGTGGCTGTTTTGTGGCCTGAACATCAATTTGTAAGTTTGTGTATGCACTATTTGATTGACTCCACTTCTGTCTCAGATTGCCAGTTATAAGATCAGGCCTAGAAAATGGATGAAAATCATCCAGGCTTACGTGTGTCTTTTTCTTTTCAGTGATGAACAATATTCTCTGTAAAATAAATAAATGAATAAATAAACAAATAATTTAATGAATGAATGAATTAAAACAATACACAAACAGAAAACTATTGTTCATGGTTTATCCCACCAACTTTGCAGATAAACATAAAATCTGTCTGTTGAACATTTTCCTGGTTACAAACATCATATGTCATCTATAATATTTTGCTAATAACAAAAATATGAATTAAGCATTTTTACTTCATAAATTTATTGATGATTGAGGAACACTTCACGTTTTGTTTGTGTGAATAACCAGTATTAACAGTCATGCAGGGAAATCAAAGCCTCAGGTTTGAAACCTTCGCACTTTAGCACCCAGGTATAAACAGGAGCATAGCGGTGTAGTGGTTACCACTCTTAACTCACTGCCAGGCTACCCTCTGTTTGATTCTGTACCGAGGACACGAGCTTTGCCTGCCCCTCCTCTTGTGCATGCTGGCTTCTCTAAAGGTACTCAGGTTTTCACAATCAGTCCAAAAACATGAGTCTGGAGGTAAATGGTGAGAACAAATCATCATCCTGTGAATGTACACATGGATGGCGTTTCTGTTTGTGTGTTTGCCTTGTGATGGACTGGCGACCTGTCCACTGTGAACCCTGCAGGGTTTGGCTAAAACCTCCGAGATCCATTTTGTAGGACATTTCAGAGAGTTTTCTTTGAAGGGGAAAAATAAGATATGCAGCAGCTGGTCTAGATTTGAGGGATGAGTATTTTCCGCTTTAATGTTCTTTGGCCACTGCTTTATCTACTGCTTTATATGAAAATCTATCTTTTTAGGCTCAAAGGTGAGGACTGGTCCTTCAGCTGAGTTCAGTTACGGTATATTTCCCCTCTCACTTCTCTCTTCACTTACGTATTCTGACTCTTTTTTTTCCCTCTTCTACAGAACAACCGCTTACCAAGCCATTCACAGCCATAGAGCTCCACTCTCATGCAGACGTTCATGGAGTGGTCCGTTACAGGCATGAAGCGGACAAAGCGAGCAATTATGGGGGGCTCCAGGTCCTTGAGTACGATGTCGTAGGCATTCCTGTTTCCCTCGATCACCTGCATGACAAACAAACGCATTTACACCATGTGTAGACATGAGGAGAAGCAGGAACGACTGAGTTTGAACAAAGCCATGGCCTCCACAAGATTATTAAATCTATTACCTTTATGATCACAGTCATAACAGATCCAGGAATTGTATTATTTGGCACGGTTCCTATAGATGCACTGAGTGATGGATTAATTTACTTATCCACATCTATTACTTATCACATTGTCCAATGATTAGTTTCAGCTACCCTTGTTCCATCCGTACATAAAGAGAACATTTTGAGCCCTCAATAGATATGCGATATAAATAAAACTAAAATCACAAAACTACATGATACTGAACATATTGTGTCCTATGTAAGAAAAAGTCAAGCTCGGTATTAAGGCACCTGAGTAAGAAAAAGCTTGTGCACACAAAAAGTACTGATCAATACACTGATTTACCTGCTTGCCCTGTCTGTTTCTCCACGAGATCCAGCGGCTGCCGTCTCGACTGTACTTTATCTTGTACATCTGGGCGAACTCGTTGCCGATGCCCCCCGCGTGTCGACCCTGCGTCCCCACAAGGGTGATGAAGTGGAGCGAGCGCAGGTCGATCTGGAGGAACTCCTTCAGGCTGTCGGGCTCCACCGTGATCTCTGGACACCACGCACCATCCCCCTCCTCAAAGTCCAGCCTGGAGACAGGGCAGACGGAAACGGAGGGATGGAGGATAAAGGAAATGAAATATTGGAGGGCAAATATTCTCATTAGAGTTACAGCAGGAAAGGGAAAAGAGCAATAACGAGGAAAAATAAGGACAGGATGGAGAGGAAAAAGGTGAGAGGAAAGTGAAAGTGTGTGCAGCGGTGCGTTACACTTCTTACAGCCAGTTATGAAAACAGTTGCTGAAAGACTGCATCGTAAATTCATCTCAAAGTGTTCGTTTTTGGCGAGGGGCTGGCAGGAGGGACGCGGAGCCTGGTGAGACTGAAAATACAGCTACGAAGGATGGCGGACGGGGAGAGAGTAACCCCATTACATCATTATCCTGATGCTTACTGCGGGCCACCCAGGCTCTCACGCACACACACACACACGCACAGACACGTTTGTACTTAAATTGTTGTGAGGACACTCATTGACATAATGTATTTCCTAGCCCCTAACCCTAACCCAAACCATCAAAAATAAATGCCTAACCCTAACCTATGCCCTAAACCTAACTTAAACCCAAACGGAACCCTAAATCAAAAACCAAGTCTTAACCCACAGAAAGGCCAAAAAGGCGTGTAGAAAAGTGAGGACCGGGAAAAATGTCCTCACTTTGCAAAAATGTCCTCACTCTGTTGGTGAAAAATTAATTTTGGTCCTTACTTTTGGGTTTATACAAGAACTCACACACACACACACACACACACACAAATGCACACATTTGCTTAATCATGTGGCTTTAAGTTGAACTGATACCCAAGTTTGTGGTTTACTAAAAATAAACAGGCGCAGGCACCTAACAGGGTAAATCACTCTCTCACACACACACACACACACACACACACACACACAGTCATTGTCAGAATAAATTTACTACGGACATGCGTGTGTGTGTGTGTGTGTGTGTGTGTGCACGTGTGTGTGCACGTGTGTGTGTGAGACATACCTGCCATATCTAGCAGCAGTGGATTCGGACCACTGGCTGGAGGCAGAGATGTCCTCATCCTGTATCTGGCCTCCAGACATGCCCAGAGGATACCGACACACACCTGAAACACATCAGCAATGAAAGTGGAGTCATTAACAGGCCATGAGACTGTTTAATAGAAAACAGCTGGATGAACATCCTGTTGTCTGTTTGGAGGGAGACAGTATGAAGAGATGAGGAAGCTGATTGCCTGCTTTAGCTTATTATACAGTCAGGAAAGCGATGGACATTTGTTTGGACTCTTTTACCGTAACAAGAAAATTTCAAAAGTTTTTTTTCATCAAGGAAAGTACCATTTAATGCAATTTACCTGTGCTGATTTTCAAATGGCATGTTCTTGATGTATCACTGAAATCACTTTACAATAATCAATCTTTTGTGTTCATCACTCTGTAGGTTCTGCTAAGGACCATTTACATTTCTGTCTCAGCTCAAAGTAAAGTTAGGTTAAAAACAGTTTTACTTTCTTGTCACAAGCTGGGAAAGGTTGTAGCTTTTTCTTTAATTTTGTTCTTTCTTGTTCTATACTTTTACTGTCTCTTCAATATATGTTTCTTTTACTACATAAACTACCTGTACTTTTTACAACTCACTTTCCCAGAAATGTCTAGTTGCTTATTCTTATGTCTACCAGTGACAACTTGATGTGAGAAAAGTTGTCAACATGGCGTCAGGTCCACATAGTTTACCATGGACATGTTACAGGATACATGTGTCAAATCTATGGAGTTTACAGTTGTGAGTCAGATATTTATATCTGCAAATACAAAGTTATTACTTTTACACATGTTTTTTAGTGTATTACAGAAATGCTGCTTTCTTATTATTTGTAAATAAAGCAGTAGACTCAGTGCTTTTCCTACTGCATATTTTTACACAGACATCTATTTACGATCTTCATAAGTAGAGAAAGCATTTTTCTGATCTCTGAGAGAAAAACTGAAATCTGAGAGTACATTGTTCTTAGCAACAATTTAAAATAATAATAAAACAGAATAATTTGTGCATAAATTAAAATAAATAAGATTAAAAATTATTGTAAGCAACAACTGCTCATTTACAGTTTTAATATTTACAGATCAATATGTATTTACAGTTATGGTTTATGGTTTACAATCACTTCATTCAGTCTTTCATTTGAATCTTAGAAATGAATTTATCATGCTGGATGAAAAAGTGGAAACACCTAAAGTTTCAGTGTCGAACGGTTACATGCCGAATACATAATGACTTAACTGAAATCATCTCACTATCATGAGATCCCAAAAGATATCATCAAGAATATCTTATACATGAAAAACACAATGCAGTACGACATTCAACCAACAATCACCGCTTGGTGTGAGATAAATCACAAGTATGGTAAGACAGTAAATCTGAGACCAATATGGATGTTATCCGGAGCAGGAGTTGTCAAAGTGCAGGAACTGTTTTCACCATGATTTCACAGAAATACATACTACCGTGCTTCTCACTTTCTTAGTTTTAGTAAGAGTAGCATGACTTCGTCTTCTAAAAAAATAAGCGACTCCCTCTCTAAGCTGGATTTTTCTCGTATAGGTTATACCGCTGTAAAACAAGCAACTCCCCCGACTCCTGTCAGACCAACCACAGCGCTGGTTGGCGTTGAAAATTCGAAACCATATTCAAACATTCACCAGATGCTTTAAGACATTTCTAAGTCAGAGCTGCTTAATTCCCAGCTTCTGTCAAGAAACCTGAAAAACATGATGGATAGCGCTGGGTGAAGAGGAGGGATAGCGCTGTCAGAGGACTCCACAGAAATACACACAACTGCACACCCATTGCCCACAAACTGTGGTCGCCGTATTGAAATACTGAGCTGGATCCAGTCCGCAGCAGTGCCAGTCCAAACAGCGATGGTATCAAACACATGTAGAGGAGCAAGTCTGTATGGTGAAAGTGGGCAGAAGGAACCGATGGCGCCCCCACGGTGCGGTCAATAGAAGCAATGTGCCCTCGGTTTCCTGCATACCCCTCCGCCCCCTCACCCTCTTTTTTTCTGTCTGCTCCAGTCCCTGACCCGTCCTGCTGTGTGGTCTCTCTCCTCTCTCCTCTGTCCCACGCAGTGGTGAAAGGAGATTACCAGCGTGATTTACAAAATCTTCATCCAGTAAAGCCTCGGTGGGCTACTGGAGGACTGAGCGTGGCGGAGCCAGCATGGCATCCATTAACTTTTACAAGGCTTTACAAATTTATGGGTGTTCCGGGGGGGGCCGCAGTGAAAGGACGACTTTCATGTGTTGCCTTAATATTGTCTATCTGTAATTGTGATTATTCCTTAAAATAGGACAGTGTTTACATTATAACCTCACCTACAGGAGGAGCAGCCTACGATCTCTGTCAATAGTGTTGAGCTGTAGTTCTCTATTCAACGGGAGGAGGAAGGCAAAGTGAGCCTGACCCTGTTAGTTTGGCCTCTTGTCCCTCAGAAAAACATTTGATATGATGCCAGCAACAGCAGAGCTCGTTCAAGGTTCAAGGCCTCCTCTGTCACTCTCTCACTCTTTCTTTCCATCTTTTTCCCTCAGTGTGATTCTCTCTCCCTCTTTTCTTGATCCCCTCCTAATATTTGCTTGAAAGTCAATATGTAGAAACGACTGAAGGTTCGAGAGTTTTACCTCACTGAGTCGGCTGCAGGTGATTATGGGTGAAGGAGAGAAATCCCCCTCACATTCACATCTACAGGTCATTTATAGTCACCAATTTAAGCAACAGGGAGAACATGTAAACTTCATGCAGAAACACCTCCAATCGCCACAAGAATTCATTCAAATAAAAGAGCAAGGCACAAACAACAAGTATTAGTGGAGGGAACTCGCACCAGAGCTCAGACAAGGAATATATAAATAACTGATGCATGAATTTTGGCATAACACTTCTCTTTTTCTGTATGAACCACTGTGTTGAAGAACTGTCCAGATAGAGGTTGTGGGGATACAAGAGCTTCAAGAGCCTCATTCCCACAGAGGGAACAAGTTTAAACACAAGATGGAGCTTGGAAATGAAACACAGGCAAATAAGTGCCTTTATTAAAGCGTATTGAAAAGATGTGTTACAAAGAAATAGTATTGAATGTAAAGATAAAAAGCAGTGTTGAGCAATGCACCTGTAGAGTTAGTAGGTACTTCTTTAAAGAGTAGAGTCATCACTTTACTGGCCATTTATTCTTCTATTACACTAGTTAGGACAACTTAATAGTGTATATCAGTAGCTGGAAGTCACATGGTACCTATTGCTTTGGTCTGTTTGAGTTGGTAATCCATGTATACATAAGTCCAACATTTTCCAACTACAAGTGCTTCACCGCACACGGGCCTGCAAGGGGAAGGTACAATTCTAAGTAGTCATGCAGAACTCAGCATAACATCCTCTCTTAGACGAAAGAGATTAAGGAGAGAATGAAGAGAAGCAAACAGCTGAGATGATCAGCTAGCATGCCGGCAGCTCTTAAGCTCATGAATACTTAGTGGCTGTAAATACATTTAAGGTACCACAGCAGCAGTAATGCAAGACTTCATGAACTGTTTCTCCCAAAAACTGATTAAAATTCCTGCACAAATTGAGATAAACACGAAGATAGAAGAACACCATTTGGAGAAAATTCAGGATTTGAGCTCAGGATATAATTGGTGAAATCGGAGTCTTTATTAGAGTTTGTAACCACATCCTAGAGAGAGTCACGGAGCGAGAGAGAGACTGGCTTCAGTGTGTCGCGCCGGATGTGTGACCGCTCTTCAAAATGTTAGTTTTTGCTGTGTTTATTTACCTACCCGACCCACTCAGAGGTGACCCCTGGGGTGAGATGTGGGGGCAGTCGAGCGTGTGCGTTCACACACACACACACACACACACACACACACACACACACACACACACACACACACACACACACACACACACACACACACACACACACACACACTCCTGCATGAACAACGCCACCACCCATCAGCCACACCATCTAAAAATATCCCCCCAGAAAAAGGTGGAAAAATAGCAGCCTTGTGTGGTGAAGGAATAAAGACAGGAGAGAGATGAAGGAGTAATGGGCCAAATCTGTCGCTCACTTCTTGATTTTTACCGCACCCCGACGACTGAAAGGCCGACTTGTTCTGCAGAGTTTACAGTTCAACCACTGACTGCAAAAACAATCACACACATACACACTGTGGAGTCACGGAAGTTTATGTTCGCATGCTTTACACATACACGCCTTATATGTTAGATGACACTGTTTTAGTCAAATTCCCAATAAATTTGGATTTACTTATATTGCACTTTTAGACGTTACTATACCATACAGTCACTGACACCTGTGGCTTCTGGGGGGAAAAAGTTGCCACACAAAACCCTCTGTGGACAGTCATTTTAAAGTTGCACTGGTCAAAAAATGTTAGTTCCACGAAGGATTAAAAAAAGGCATTTAAAATGAAAACTTTACTAATGACATCTTAATATATATCTGGTGTTGATATAAGCTCACAACATCATGGCAGCATCAAAAACATGCATTTTATTACATTCAAAATTATGCGTCTTGCCTTTTGATTCACATATAGTTTAGTTTGTTTCTGTCTTTTTTAAAAATAACTTATTTCTTGTATCAAATCGAGAAATACTGGTGAAAATAAGTGATATTTACAACTTCTCTACTCTTGCTGCATGCAGACTGCTGTAGCTTCTATTTTTTAGAACATCATCCATTTTCATAAACTCTCTGACTTTTATCTATAAATATCTGCTTGGGCTTCTTCCTTAAAAAAAAAAAAACAAACTGTCTTTAAACGTGTGTGGAAACCTTGGTCGTCGTGGTCTGAGCTCTGAGGATATCATACACATTCAGTCAGGGCTGAGCTGGATGTGGTGCAGAAACAGTTAAAACTAACTTTGCTTGAATTCAGTACTTGACTTGAGAAATTAGTTCTCTTCGCTGTTCTGATTTCCAGGTTATATAATGTTACCATTGTTCTCCAGTAGGTCATTACTAACTGTATTTTAATTGAGAATATTGATGTAAAGGTTGTTAATGCTGCCAGTTTGGGAAGTTTGCTCCTCGAAACGAGGCTTTAATATTAACGATTAAAAAAATGGCTAAAATAATACAAGGTTGATTGAAGTGCCTGTAAACATTGTATAGCTTCTGCTGGGAAATAAGATTTGAAATAAAGTCTCACAACAACTGTCAGGTCCCCTGTGGCTGCATACTAACAAAAAAAGTAAAGTAAAGCAGCATTTTTCCATATGGTCCTGTGGCTTTGAGCAAGCTACTCGCACCATTTAGAAGGACTATTTATTATTATTATTATTATTATTATTATTATTATTATTATTATTATTATTATTATTATTATTATTATCTTCAGTTACTCACTAATTTAAGAATTTTTCCAAGAAAATTCTTAATTCTTGGACATGAAGCCCACAGAATAACACTGCTGCATGATATGCGGCCCCTCTGTGCAGCCTGCGCTCATGTCCACATCTCCTCCCTCCTCACAGCGAAATAGCTCGCCCACTCACGAGTAAAATGGGAAAGACAGGGATGGTATAACTCCATTGCTTGGGAATTTTAAACAGGGGAAAGTTGGCATCACTCAATGTCTCAACTCTACTAAATTCAGTCATGAATATTTCCAGACTGTGGAAAAATGACCCTCGTCTCAATGCAGCAGAACTAAAGTATTAGACAGAATTATAGGTGGTTATACTCTGCTTCCATATATTAGAGCAGGTTGAGACTTGATCTTTTTGTGACAGTGTGGGTGATTACTTTTTTATTTTCTAAAGTGATGGATGGTAGATGAAGAGTTGAAAAACTCTCCGGGGTCAAGTTATTAATTCACAACATTAGTTCCAAATGGTGAACTTGTCGAACTTTGACCATGACAAACAGTCCTTTCCATTACACACACACACACACACACACACACACACACACACACACACACACACACACACACACACACACACACACACACACACACACACACTCGTGGTGAGAAAGACAGAGCTTATTTCAATGGACTTTCCTGCTGTCAGAATGTCTGGTATGCATTAGCCACAGACTCCAGTGGGATAGCTGGATCCACAGCATGCGTGTGCATGCGGGTACATGCATGCTAGCAGGAGCACAAACACACACGATCATGCACACGCTCACACAAACAAGAGAAGGAGAGAAACATGAGGAAAAAAACCTCCAACCCCAAGAACCTTGAGTGCAGTTGAGAGGAAGTATCATGATTTATAATTTTGATGTTGAATCTTAAAAGGTAAACATCCCACAGTTAAATTAATAGGTCAGAAATATAGCTAATAATAAATATGTGTAAGAAGATATATGAATGAAAGCAACCACAGCAAACTTAGTGTGTCTTGCTTGAAAACTGCCTGTGAAAACATACATGATCTCTATCTTTTCCACTCTTTATTTATTCATCACTCTCTTATAAAAGTCACTATTAGTTTTGGCACAAAAGATAAAGAGAGTGACAAACGGAGTAAGTCAGGTTCAAGTGTGGGTATTCGCATGAAACTATATCAGCATAAAAAGAAAGAAATGAAAAAGAGTCACCGGTACTTTGGTTTGTTTGGTTTGAAAAATGTAACGTTTGTATTTTTCTTGACTGATCTCTGTTAGGAGAGAGAAGAAAACCCCCAGGCCCGTCATCATGACCTCATGTTCAATTTTATTTTCATACTATCTCAAAATAAAATGCTTAGAAAATCATGACTAAAGTTTTAATTTGAAGTGTGGTAGAGTACAACACAAGGATGTGGAAGTGATTGGGCTTTTTCTTTTTTTCCAGATGATTTTCCATTTCTGTCTCAGCTTTGCTTGACAGCGTTAGTTCATTGTGACCCGCAGACTCTGTGCTGAACTCTTTTGACAAAAGAACATTATTAGTTACTGTTGTGATCCAATGAGATGTCAGTTATTACTCTTTCAGTGAAAAGGAAAACTGAGCCTGATGACAGAAGCCTTAAGTCTGAAGTGATGAGCCAACTCTGGGTTTTTACTGGCACATATCGACAATGTTTCCACAATTTCAACAATAACTCAAAAGTTCTCTTTGGTTCCTGTTTGACTCCATCTCTGCCCACCAAATGTTTCGATTCTATTCCCTTATTTAAAAAAAAAAAAACAAGAAAAAAAGAAAGAAAGTTCCTTTTCATTGACATCAGAGAAACCACCCATATAGCGGAGGGAGAGCTGGAGAAAGGCGAGCATGCTGGGATCAAAGAGGCCAAACCAGAGAGAGGGGACCACAAAGCAGCACTTATCCAACATCCGAACCAGTTAAAGTCCATACTGTCCAACCAGAGCGCCAGCCTCACAAATTACAATCCAAAAACTCTCTCAACTGATAGTTTTCAAAAAACTTATACCTGTGATCTCATTACAGCACAAGATCTCAGAACAGAGATGAACAAATCCTCGTGATGTTTGTGGTTCTGTGGTTTCACACACCTGGATTGACCTGAGACGTGACGGCTCCTAACAGGTGGAGGAGGGTCAGCCGGAGGAAGTGAACGTCCCACAGGTGCTTCATCCCAAACACATGCAAAGACATCGACTTCCAACCTGTAAGAGAGAGGAAAAAAAAAACGGGTTGGGACAATGGGTTATGTAACATCTTTCAAAGCATTTCACATGTTTATATGTTTGACCACAAGCTTTAACACTGAAACAAAGCTCAGTGCGCAGCCGGCATATTAACACATTTTATTCTGTATTTCACTCCTCTGTATTCATGGGAACAAAACATTTGTTTGGATATTTAGAGGGAAAAATAGGAGTTTAATTGGAAGCAAGTTTTTATTTCACTCAATAAAGAAAGAAACACAATAATTGCCACCTAACAGTGGAATTTCCATTTGTTTTTGTTTTTTTTTTTTCTTTATCGCTCTATGAGAAAAGTCTCATAAAACCCTAAATGTGGTGAAGGTCTGGATGGGCTGGATGGACTCAGGCCACATGCAACTCAAAAAACAATTTTTTTTTTTTTTTTTTTTGTATCTTAAAGTTTTACATAACACACACTAATTGTAGGAACAAATGATGAATGCATGAATGACGCCACAAATGCAGAAAAGACTAGAAGGAGCCGCTGAGACTCTGAGTCACAGACATGACTTCAGCTGGACAGACGCAGCGCCAACCAGTCGCCTCCAACTGACCACTCAGTCCAGCTGTACAGAGGAGAAGCTCCTTTCAGTCAGCTGGAGCCCATGCTTAATCAATATGTTGACTGCATTGATCTCAAAGTGAAAAAAGAAAAAAAAAATCAGTGATGGTTCAACGCTTTATCTATGAAAAATGTTTCTGGAAGGACCAGCAAGAGTTTCTGCTTAACCTAAACACAAGCAGCAGTGTCAGCACTTTTATAACTTTTATATAAGTCAGCCTGGGTTTTATTGTTCTCACCATGTTAGCTGCATCTTATATAAGAGCAAATGGATACTTGAATGAAGGCTGGTGTTTATATGCAAATTTCTCTTTTCCAGTGATGAAAACTGCTACTGTGTGTTTGTTTTTTCTCTGCGATGTGGTGCAGGAGACAGACTTTCTGCTGCAGCGCCAGTGTGAAATAAAGAGATCATGAAAGCAAAGTTAATGAACCCAAGGACAAAGATATAAAGTCAAATCAAAGTTCTGCGGGAATTTATATGGCGAGACATCAGTGTGTGTGTGTTGTTGTTTTGTTTTTTTTAACTGTTGTGAGGATTTGCATCTGTTCCTACTCTAATCTCACTGGAGTTTCAAGTCTCCATAATGAAGGTTAAAAAAAAATGCCGTGAAGTTTGACTTACGATAAGGTTTAGGATTAGGAAGAAAAAATAAATGCTATCCAATGCCAATGTACTCGGAACATAATGAATGCGTGTGTGCGTGTGCGTGTGCGTGTGCGTGTGCGTGTGCGTGTGCGTGTGCGTGTGCATGTATCAAACATTTCCTGGGCTTCATCACAGGCCAAAAACAACATTTTCTTGACATTTGCCCATTGGAATAATAGACGTAGGATCAGCAGTGTGCAGGGCTGCAGTCAGACAGGCCACCATTCATTTCCTCTGTAATCTGTGACTGTTCAGTAACACAGATCTGTGTCATCATCTCTTTGATTCTTTAGCAGGTCTTTACGTCGTACATGACATATAGACTCAGCTAAATTATGGAGGACAAACACACACAGGTTCATTTTGAACTCCTGCCCAAATACAATCTAACTTTGTGGCTTTTCTTAAATATATAGAACCTAAAATTCAAATTGCACCATAACGACAGGGGTCTAAATCTATGTAGTGGCCCCTCAAACCCTCATGCTGCATGTTTTTTTCTGTAGTGAAGTTAGTAATCTATTATTGAATGTAAGATTCCTTGTTTTTGACATTATGTTTGAAATCCATAGTCAATAAATGGGATCAAACTCTGCAACTCCTAAACTTAATGACTTAATGAAATTATTCACAAGAAATGACTAAGTACGTCAAGATAATATAATAATATTATTAAAAAAAACCCAACATTTATTTGCAATGTTAACCTGTAAACCATGCAAAGCAGTACAAACACAAAAAAGTATGCTCAGTGTGTCAGAATCACGATGGCATCCGATATTATAAAACAATTTTCTCATCTTTCCACACTATCCTGTAATTGTTATGCTTTTCTGCCAGAAAAAGCAGTCTGGATGAAAAAATAATTCTTGAACCGAGAACCAAACCAAAAATCCTTAAATGTACCTGCATCGCTGTCCCAAGTCTAACCTCAAACTTGTCTCATACAACAAGCATTGTCAGCCCGAACACAGCACGTTCAAACATAGATTATGACCTGAATTGCCTCTTTCATTGTACCTTCACATGTGATCTCACAGCATTTCTTGCTGTTATTTCCTGCAGCTTCAGGTTTCAGCCATTTCCCACTGAAATGCCCTTATTTAACTTAATTCCTCCTGGCTTTCCGTAGCTAATGAAACACAAACACCTTTCGGCATGTGTGCAATAGAAATCCATAAATATGTTTGCTATTAACAGGAAAATATTTATATCTAAGGACTGCCTATATTATATGGAAGAGAAGGGAAAATAGGCCTTTGGCTTAACATTTGGAGACTCTCAGAGGGGCACATGGGAGAGTTTGCGAGGTTTAACTCATTACATCAAATAACAGAGAATCTATTTGATCTGTTAGTTTCCTTTACTTTTCAAGTTCAAAACTCACAGCGAATAAAGTTATTTGAGGATCAACACATCAAAATTCCTGTTGCCGCTGTATTTTGCATTTTGAGAACAATATTAATATCAACATTTTATAACAACAGCAATGAGTGACAAACCAAAAATAAAACACGGAAAATAAAAACATTGAATCTGATGACGATCCTACAAACTGAACAGTATTAAACACACATTAGCTTAAGATTAATAACTAGAGACATAACGAGAGTTTACAGAGTCAATAATTTAATGCTGAGAACAAAAATGAAAAATAACAAAAATGTACTTAAGCTCCACTGAAGCTATTGCAGACTTTGTCCATATCCAGTGTTCTTCCCAAGGTTACTGCTGCCAAAAGGTAATTCAGGCTGTTGTTATGGCAGGTTGTAGACCTCCATCTAAACTAAACTAATCATTCTCCATTAATCCCCTTGGAGAAATTTCTTTTCCCACATTGACTAATCCTACTTCTCCCCCAAGGAGCTGATGGGGGCCGAGGAACAACGGTGACACGTCAGCTGTGGGATTCAACCTGCAGCCTTCTGATTCTCCCCCCCACCCCCACCCCACTGACTGGCTTTAAATGAGGAAACGGATTTCCTGTGTGTCACTTTCTGTTGTCTGCTCCGATTCCAGATGTGTCCTCAGTGCCTGCAGGGGAACAGCTGTTATTGCATCTCTGGCCTCCTGCTACAGTAACACCAGACCGCTGAGCTCTGCTGGGGCTGCAGGCGCAGGTTCACCACTCTGGAAAGTTCACTCCGCTCTCCTCGTACGGAAGCACACCAGGAAAAAATTATTCAGGTCCTCTCAGTTTCACAAAGTTTCTTCTTTTTCCTTTTTTTGTTTCCTCGTTGTACTTTCAAAGACAGGTCTGAAACTTTTCAATAAAAGAAAAAAAAAACATTTTTATTATAAGAAATAGAAATAATCTAGAAAAAAATTTGAATTTGCGTCACAGTTGAAGTTATAACTTAATTTGAAATTATATAAAAAAAGGTTATTTCTTTAATCAAATGTATATCCTCTATGTACAACGAGCTGTCACATTCAATAAAACATTATTTTGACTTGAAAACAGAAGCAACACAAAGAGACACATGAGGAACATCTGCACAAAAACTTCAGTGTCGAATTTAATCTCACTGCAGCAGAGAGACAAAGCGTGGAGAAAGGATGACGGACCATATGTACTCCCCTACTGACACATCAGCAAATCAGACACAGACATTTAAAACTTTAGAGCTGTGGCTCTTTGTTTCTTAGAGTGCTGCAGCATATCTGACCGGCTGGTGAGTAAGTAATGTCAAAAGTGTTATTGAAATTCTAAGAATACACAATGGGAATAATGTCTGCTTCCAGGTACAGTCTGTCTGCTTTTTTTTTTTTTTTTTACTGGTTATTGAAGGAGCTTTCAGCAGCAGCAGCCGGCAGAGTTTGGTTTGGATGTGGCTGGTCTGAGGTAAAGTTTAACCAGGGCATCAAGGTGAACTGAGATCACCTTCGGCTGGCCGTCTGCAAGCCGATACGCTCCATCCAGCAATAACATGGAGGAAAAGAAGACGTGAGGGGAGAGGAGGTCATGATGTGAGCTCCATGGAGGAGAGGAAGGAGCTTCAGGCTGAGGACTTTTCTTGAGTTTAAACAATTCAAATCAATTAATCTATAAGCAGATTACGGTATGGATCTCACCTATACTCACAGTTTCACATTGTGCTGTTTGTAATGTAAGTTAATGTCTCTTTTTGTAAATCATTTGGCTGCTAAAAACACAAAAATCCTTCAAGATTCTGAGTATTTGCATCTACCTCTTGCTATATGAGATGCTGGTGTTTTGTTTGTGTGAGTGCTGGAAACACTGGTGTTAAAAAGCAGCAGACATTTCATTCAAACAATTAAAAAAAAAAAAACTAAATGAAATATAAATACAGTGAGTTCACTTCTAAATGAAAAATAAGCTGTATTACAGAACCATGAGGGCGTTACCCTCAGAGTGGAAGAATTTAACTAGAATGCTTTATTTTGATTGGTTTGGATCCAGCAACTATCAATACATTATATTTTTTATTTCCGCACACATATCATGACTATACAGTGAATTTTTTTCCCTACATATCAGCCATTCCTACGAAGCAGTATGTCGCCGCTGTGCAGCGCTCTGGGGAGCAGTTGGGCGTCTTTAACCCCCAAATAATTTAATTGAATTCAATTTTATTAGTATCGCGCCAAAAACGGCTCAGTCAACTCAAAACATTTTTACAGAAAGAGAGAGAAAAAAAATACAACAACAACAATGATTTCACTTGAGCAAGCATATAGTTAGAATTCCTTGAAGAAGTCCAGCATCAACGAAAAGCTGCTCAGCATTAGATTAAGTAGCCAATACTGTGTGTAATCCTGACTTTCACTCTTCATCCCATCCCTGCTTCACTTAGTGTTTATTATGAAAATAACTCAGTAGAAGAGTGGCTACGTCTACCAGAGGAGGGGGATGCTGCTCTTCTCCCCTCTGGAAAATTGTGCCCTGCTGTTAATGTCAAGGTGTATAAATCCACAAAGACTGTGCAAATTATGTGCAACAACAATATTAGAGCCAATATAAGCCTGTCTGAGCTAATTATTCATTTTCAGTTTTTCTTCTGTTTCACTCCTGTGAAATAATTGGAGGATATTTAATGGTCTGAACATCTACCAAAGTGGCTGCTATTACAGGAGTGCATGGATATTTTGTTAATATGAGCTTCCAGGTGAGAGCATTTTTGCACAAACTACCTGAGTTTACACTCAAACTTAAAATGAAAAAAAAAACCCCATCTCAGCTGACTCTGATCGCCTGTCTTTAAAGGCAGGCAAGTTTCGCAAATGTCTTTACAAGCACACAGTCCATGTACTCCATGCTCACGTTTATAAAAATAAACTACTGACAGTTCCATCAGCTTTCAGAGTAGGAACAAAAAAATAAATAAATAAACGAGCAGAAAGTGTTATAAAGCACTCGAAACAAAGCCTTCTAACTCATAGTCGCATGTCTGACACATTTCAATGTGCCCTGGGGAACACTTTTCATTGTACCCAAATCCAAAAAGCATAAAATAATCTACTTAGCACACTGTGAGGTGACAAAAGGGGAGGTAAAAAAAGAGTCATGGAAAAAGCTCAACTTCATGTGTTTGTAAGTGTGGAGGAGGAGAAAAGACATAACAGAGAAGAGCTTTACGTCAGGTCCCTCCTGCGCTGAGCTCTACCTCTGCACTATAAGTTATAAATATCCAGGTAATAACTCACAAAGGAGAATTGGCCTCACGGTCCAACTCCACAATATCTTCTCTGTTTCCTCCCGAAATGTGATGAACTGCATGAGGGAGTAAAGAAGCTCCTCAGCAAACACATCTTTCAGCATCAAGTCCAACACAAGATCAGCTTAATGAATCCAGGAGTTTCATTTGTGCCTCTTCCCAAATCAACAGTGTGAAATACAATCTTTACATTCTGTAATAATCCACTCTTCATTGTAATTCAAAGGACTATAGGCATTTTTTTAAAAACTCACTGGGATCATGTCTGCATAAACAAACTCTTTAGAAAATCCCTATTATCATTCAGCTCAAATGACATTTAAAGTGTCAGTTTACACGACTGGAACTTGATGGAAGATTTGTGTGTTTATGCAGTTCATCCTTTCCTCAAACGATTACTTCGTTTTCTGTTTTAACAACATATTTAGGCAGCAGCTCGTTAGCTTAGCTTTGCATAGAGCCTGGTAGCAGTGAGTCAGTATTTACAAATAGCCCTCTCACATCACTGTAATCATGTTGTAATGTGGAGTAATTGCACTTTTATGACTTTTTAAAGTATGCAATTTGACTTATACTTAAGTGCAATTTACACCACATAATCTGCTTCACTGCTATGAACTAAGTTGCTTCTGAGTACGCCCTGAGTGTGAACTGGATTTCACCTTTAAATCTACATTTCTGTATCTTACAAGTGAATTTCTATTATATATATTCTATTCAGATATTTCTAGCTTTGTTTGAATATATGTTTATATTAAAAAAGGACAGTGCATACTAACGTATGTTTGTGTGTATTTGTACATTTTTAGGGTTTTTTACATACACACAAACACAAAACCAAACGTTTGTGTCACTGAGGGACACAAACATGTAGAAAGCTGGCAGTATCGATCGAATGTAGATAAATGATAATGAATAACTGTTGAGTGATAATTACAAGTGGAACATGGATCGGAGTTGGTCCATGGACCACTGCTTGGACATCTCTGGACCAAACAACACATGACCAGTCCTAAAATCACAGAAGCAACACTCTCTGTTAAACTGAGCCTTTCATTTGTTTTTGATGCTAACCGTCTGATGTGGTGCTAATTTTATTCCTTTGCCCATTAGCAACAAACCGTCACATTTTTGACGAACAGCTTCATAGGATAACGTCCATTTACAGTGTTGCCTTCTCACCAGGGATCACATTTAAAAACAAAAAAACATTTGTGGCAAACGGTCCTGAGTGTGGTGGGAAATTACTGTCTCTACTGTACCGGGGGGAGTTATGGCATGTCACTTTACATTTAACACAATATCTCACATGTCAGGTTCCCATTTATATGGCGTCTGGGCTCAGATACATTTACCGATATGTTGGACTAAAGCGCAGAGTCCCAGCACCGCACAGACTGCACACACATTACGCAACTGAGAAAGAATAACCTTTCATCAAGCTGACTGGACCTTTGTTCAGGATCGGACGGAATATTATAAACATACAAGGCTGAGAGGCAGCAGGCAGAGTTCACTGTATCCACTTCGAGCAAAGCGACGTGAGTCTCTGTCTGGCGTACTCGTGGGAGTCTGGACCCCCTAAAAACCAAATCCCTTCTGGCCAGTTGAGGCAGGATGAATAACCCACTCAAACATTCACGTACATACACTGCAATCCGTTTGATGAATTAAAAACACTAGATAAATCCATGACGGTCTGAATTCGATCAACCCACAGGAAAAGTGGAGCATTGAAATAAGAACATCAAGCCTCTGCAGACTGACTTTCACCGACGTGGTTACTGGTCTCATATCCCTCGAAATGTTCTTGAGCATTTACTGAGAGCTCAGTCCCGAGTGATCCTGCAGAACGCTGCAGGATAGCAGTTTTATTTCGTTTTCCCAGGCTTTCTTGTTTGTGTAAATAATCTGAGTGATGGGCCGTGCACACAGGGCAACATTGGTGTACCACCAGGTCCTGCAGCCTGGGAAAGCCTGTAAAGTCAACACACAGGTTTAGCTGGCGCTTTTCCCTTCCTCTCTCTGTCTCTGTCTCTGTCTCTCTCACACACACACATACACACACAGCAGTGTCAACATAAGTGGGTTCTACAAAAACCTCTGCAGGAGGAGGCCAGTGGAGACTCTCAGGATGGAGACAGACTGAAAACGTCTCGATTCAGCCTCGAAAAACTGAAGGTTACAGGATCCAAGCTGAATGTAATGAGTAGATAAGCACAGTGGTAGAAGAATGAAGACTAATTATAACAACAACAACAACAACAACAATAATAATAATAATAATAATAATAATAATAATAATCGTAATAATAATAATTGTTGTGCACTTGATATCTTAAAATGTAAAAGTATTTATTAAAATTTATTAAAATTATTGGAAGAATCAATAAAAAAAAACTGAAGTTAGCAAATATGGCCTCATACAAGATAAAACATATTATTTAAAACCATTTGATGTCAGATTCTTGCCTACAACCTGTGCACATGATTAGTGCGTGCGCGTCACAATGAGTATGTCCCTGGTTTGAGTCCAGGCTTCAGGGCCTTTCTCTATGGAGTTTACAGCCAAAAAAACATGCATTTGATACAGGAAGGCACAGGGAAACCATGTAAACTTCACACAGAAAGGCTCAGACTTGAACCACATATACTCTAGCTTTAAGAAAATGTGTTAACCACTTCACCACTGTGAACATTCAGTGCACAAAGGAATAACTTCTGTGTTCATCGCTATGCTGGCCTCAAAACTTGAAGAATATTTACTGTCAGTGATCCAACCACCTAATCTCGAATGAGCCGATCACATTTTATCCCATCCTGATCTAAATGTGAAACAGACACAGACCAGTGAAAGCAGATACCTCAATAACACTAGGAAGTCAATTATAGTAGTAAGACTGTGAAATTTCCGCTGTAAAACCATTGCCAGTAAATCAGAATAAAGCTAGCTTCTACACTGTACAGTGTGTGTGTGTGTGTGTGTGTGTGTGTGTGTGTGTGTGTGTGTGTGTGTGTGTGTGTGTGTGTGTGTGTGTGTGTACGCGCTCTGATTGCTATCCAGATTACCCATATGCTATGCACAATAACATCCACGTGTGCTTCCTGTTATATCTTCTTGTGTTCCCCTTGAAGCTATGATATAGGAGCGACGATTTTTGACTTTCTTTTGAGAAGACTCAAAATCGAAATCATGAAATGTAAACATACATCATTAAATCAGAAAACGAGGTGCAAGAGCATGCACGCACATACACACACACACACACACACACACACACACACACACACACACTATTCAAATTTTGTTTCAAAGAGGAAACTCCACAGAAAACAGTCGTCATTTGTTTGGATAAACATGACACTGAGAGAGCAGCGTTTTGCTTCTTCCCACATGCTGAATTGTAGAATAACTTTCTCCACATGTGCTCATATAATGATATCCAGAAGAGAGCAGGTCTTGATTCCATGACACTGCGAATAAAAACACGATTTTGCTTTGTTAGCGAAAGTTTTAAAGTAACATGAAACCAAAGCTGAAAGTCTATGGTCCTGCACAGCTTCACGTGCTCGAGTGGAAATAGCCTGCCCTGCCCAGTATTGTCAAATATTATCTTCTTTTACATCATGTCCTGCAGTAATTTCTCATGGGTAAGTTCATGGGTCAAACTCTACCACAGACCAACAGACAGCTTGGATTTTATTCTCAAAAACTGAGTTTTCTAATATTTTTACATACCTGCTGTCTCCACGAAGGGCTGTGGACCCTTTATTCAATCTATAAAGGGAGTGAAGGTGCACTGGTGGACAGATCCAGTCACACCAAAACATCAAAACGGTTGTCTTCAGCAAAGTGTCTCACTTTGTTATTGTGCAAATCAAATTTTGATCCCTTAAGAAAAAGTAGAGCCTGTGATCTCAGACACCCAGACAAAGGAGTCCTGGATCCTCAGACCCCTGCTCCAACCGACGCATGCTGGGAAAGTGCTGCACATTCTGCCACTTCAGGAGTTTCAACATGCATTCAACATGAGCAGTCATGACCCATGTGTGATGGCTGCCATGGGGTGTGTTGGTTCAACATCGGCACCTATTTGGGGTTAAATGCCTTGCCCAAGGAAATGTTGACATATGGACAAGGTGAGCTGGGGGATAAAACCTGCTTCATTCAGGCTCTGACTGGTTCAAACAAGACGGCACCTGCAGCTGAAAACCACTGGTGGGGCCTCTGGGGAACTTTGGGGCATGTGTCCATCAAGGTGCTTGTAAAGCGACCACCAGACCAGCACATATTTAAAAGTCACAAGGGGGCAACTGGGTTGAACAGTAAGTCTACAAATTGATCACAGCTTTTGACCTGAAAAATGTACCAGCAGAGGTTCAGGCTGTTCATTCTGCGTATCCTGCAGTGACCGAGGCTGTGTTTGTTATGTAAGGAGAGCGGTCTGAAATCTGACTAGAGAACTGTTTTGATTGAATATCCAGGACCTGAACTTTACTGGTACACTGTTAGAATGGAAAATACAGCAGCCCACGCCTAGAAACTTTTCTTTTTCCATCTCCCCAGTAAAAACAACGGTCCATCTGCTGCACACTGCAGAAACCAAGAGCGCCGTTCAAACCATTCAACTACCACCAGAGGAGGCTGTCTCCAAGAGTAAAGGATGCAATAACACTTCATACGTAAACATTTATTGCGAAGTACAAACCTAATAAATACATCTTCATTTATTTTCCGCACCCCGACGTCCGTCATGGCACTTTATGCGGAAATGCATCTCAAGAAATGTACAAACTGATGCATGTTCCACACATTTCCATTTGGTCTGAGAAAAAAAAAAGTCAGATGAACAAAATGTACCCTCCAAGAAATGTTGTACAGCACTTGAGTAAATGTAGCCAGTTGTTTTCCACCTTTGTTGATGCAAACTTTGACAGCACAAATAATCAACTGAAAAGACACATAAATAATGTGGCTGTCCGACGTTAGTCTGCAGTCTGATAAATCAGCTGTAACAACTCATTCACCACACAGATTGTCATTTTTGCCCTGCAGCGAGTCATGAGGTCCTTTTGATGCTGGAATATTACCTCAGATCCTTCCTGACAGTCCATAATTTAGTGGAGATCTGAGTGACCACAACTTGAGGGGAGAGATAATAAGCATCAGACAAACAGATCAACATAAGAAGTGCCTCGTGTAAACAGTAGAAGAACGATGAGGAACCGGGAATGCCACGGCCACATTTGCAAACCGAGTCAAGCCTTGAGTTACTGACTGCCGGGAGTAAATGACAATTTACGTTTAACATGTTTTATATTCAATTTTTCATACAATTTATCCCCATTCACAGTAAGGCCGCTGATCCGAAGTCGTCTCTGTAACAAATTCCTATCAAATTTAGTCATTACTCCACGATGGAAAATACCACAGCAAAATCTAAATATCTGGCTGTCCAACATCTAAGATCATGTAATTTTCTCAAAAGTAAACCTGAAGTCAGAGAGAGAAAAGTAATTCAAAGAAAAGGAATAAGAGAGACAAACCTCGCATGCAGGCCTAAGCAGGCAGCATGCAACCTAATTACTGTCAAATGTTAGGTGATGAGTGGGGTGCTGGTTTGGGCAGGGTCGAAGTTCAAGCACGTGCGGGATAGAAAGTCAACAGCATTGTATTTTAGGCATGATGTTCCCTGAAATGGCACTATTTATACCAAATTACAGTGTGCACCTCGGCTAGTGAGCGTGCAGCTGGTTTTCTCTTGCCAGAAGCATTGATTTGAAAACACTTCCAATCAAACAACGTCAGCGTCGAGTTACAGCTAAGCTACGTAAGTACCGGGTGCCCCTTCTTCTGCTGTGCTTCGTATGAGGGGGTGGAATTACAGTCTTTGCTGTGGTGAGTGTGATTGGGGTCTGTTTGTGAGGTTTTGTTTGTCATCCTCCGTGATCTTGAAGGAAGGCTTGTTAATTGAAAAGACATGTAACAAAGATGACACACCTGTAATGCTCTCTGTTTACCCAGTGCATGAACGAGTGAGCACGTGCCTGTACGCCTCAAATAATCAACAACTGCAGGGCATCTGATTAAATTGAGCAAACAAAGGAAATATGAGTGAAGAATCCACTATTGAATTCCACCACAAAAAAATAAAACCCCTCAGGAAAAACTCTTTAGCGGTGCTCAAGTACGAGAGTGATAGAGACAGTTTCCTCTTTACAAATTCATCTCAGCCAGGAGACAACAAAGAAGACTTCAGGGGAAAATTCACACCCACGTACTCTCACACTGTCATAAATCCTCATTCTGCAGCCATCAGTGCATTCCTTGACTTCAATCTTGTGGTAAACTCGTGAATTTTCATTTAATGCTTTGCACAATTTACGTGGTCAACTTGTGCTTAGAATTCTTCTTTGTTCTTTGCAGCACAATTATAAAAAAACCAAACCAAAAAAAAAAAAACATCTGAGTTCTGAGTTGGGTGGAGAGGGGTGAAAAGATCACAGGGAAAGAGGAAGTTACACTCCTTAAACTCCCACTCAGAAAAATCACAAGATGTCACAACCCTGTGCTGTGGTATAAGACAACAAGCAGCAAAATATTGAAGCATCACTCTAAATGGCTTAGATTAAATCACCTTTTCCCTGAGGGTGTTTTACACAGATTAACCAGTTTACTCAGTATGTTTATGATGATCAGAGTCAACAAAACACAGCGCCAACCGCTTTGTGTTTTCTTTTCTGTTTATAAAATAAAGTCAACAGCAACATTTAGCAGGGTAATTATACTGTGTATAGACCAGCAACCATCACCTGCTACACTCATGGTTGTTCACCGTAGCTTCTTACATGATTTAGATTCGTCTTCTTCACGTTTTCAGCAAATTCGGTTCTAAAAAGCTGTCTTAAAAAAAAGCAGCGATGAGACTCTTGAGCAGGTCAAATGTGGACAGCCTCTTTATAATTATGATAAAGGATTTATATACCTTACATCAACAGCTGTGTGTGAATGCTGTTGACCTTTAACCCCTCCACTGGCAGACATTGCTATAAAATCACACAATTAAACTCACTGGATACTGAATTTCCCAGAGAATTTCACTTCAAAGAATTTTGATTTTGATGACAATCAAAAATAAGCTGTAAAACAGCATTTTAAAAAGTGTGCCAATAAGAGGCTTTATTTTGAAAGTAAAAAAGATATTGGTAGGTTCTGTCTTTACAAAACAAAAAGACGTGAAGGTTTTTATAGGCCTCCATTAACATTATATTTACTTCATAAGTGTGTTTCAATAAAAACAAATTCAGCTTCAAACCCAATATTTTTGTTTTTCATGGTGATTTAAAAAATGACAGCAGGAAATTGTTGCAGTTTGTTGTCCTCTTCACTGGCTTCATGAGATGCTTAGTTTGGCTAGTGGGCTTTTAGACTGAAGGAGCCTCTGGGTTTGCTCCTCATGTGTTGATTCCAGCTGTAATTTGGCCAAAGCAGAGTGATTTGTGTGTAGCAGCCAGATATGTGGCGCTGGATGAGGTTTGGTGCTCCGTCAGGAAACGGACTTTTCTCTGAATCAGGGGTCGACGTTCAAGTGGAGGCAGTGTGTTGCGTCAAAGCAAGTCTTCACTGCTTCACCATCTCAACCGTCTCACCATCTCTTAACTCATATTAGTGGCGTTGGCTGTTATGCTCAACCTTCATCTGGAGCAATTAGGGCTGAGTTTTTGTCCATGGACACGTTTCAGTTTTATGAAAAGGGAAAGATGGAAGATGACCAGCACGACGAACTGAGCCACAGCTGCCAAATCAGATGGTTTGGAGACACTGAAAGTCTTTCTGACAGCCATTTCAGCGGGACATGGGGAACTTCAATCAGTGCATTTTTTTAGCTCACCGTTCAGAATCCCCTATTCACTCGTTCACTCACTCACTCACACATACACACACGCACACACACACACACACACACACACACACACACACACACACACACACACACACACACACACACACAAACGAGGCAGAGTACCATATGTAGTCATCAATCATGCGACTGGAAGAAAACCTGCTCAACCAACTGAGCCACAGTCCCCTGCTTCACTTGTTTTTTAAAGTTTTTCGGGCATCAGTGTGTCAGTCTCAGTTTCAAATGCAGTATCCCAACAGATACTGGAGGACACTGCTGCTGCTAAAGCACTGATTCCACCAGCAGCGACGTCAACCCTCTGAGAACGAGAAAAGACGTTGTCTTCACTTACAAACTCCGTCACGTTAAAGTGAAAACCACAACCTGGCTCCAGCGGACAGATGCCAGGATTTTAAAGTGAACAAGTCTATGATCACCCAGAAGAACATAGCGAACATCAAAAACAAAGAGATGATTAGAGCTGTGAGGGTCCCCTAAAAACTATTGGATGCAAATTGTAAAAGTCTCCTCTGACAGACTTTCTGGACAATTTCACCAAATACAAACAGCCACACATGCTAAGTGAAAATGACAGTGTCTGTCAAACAATAGTCAGTCTTGCTCAGAACAGTGTGTAACTTGTTCCAGATAAGCAGTAATTAGTGAAAGATAGGGTTTGACACTATTTTATGTTGTTTGATTCTGAGATCAATAAACTGAATATAGCAGGGTGAATTATCACGTATGTGAAATAAGAAATATGGTTTGCTAGTAACCTGCTAGTTCCTGCAGGAGAAATGTATTTTCTGCGATCCAACATCAGGTGCACGTCAGTTTTTATATAAATTAAGGCTACATGAACAAAAGGAAAGATCCAAAATTAAAATCATGAGAAAGTTTAGTTGCACACTGCTGATGATGTGTGTCAGAGATAAGCTTTGCACAATACAGTCCCTCACGCAGCCCGGAGGACCAGCCTGACCTTCCTGTAACAATTATTCCATTGATCTGAGACACTTTTCCAGAGCTCACAGTTGACCGTTTAGGTCGTGGAGCAGCACAGTTCAAATGTCAGAGCCGTGAACTCATGGACATCTTCAATACCCCAGTGAGGCAGAAAAGAATCCTCTGTGTGAACATCTATCAGCCACATACCACAGGAGTATAGCTGCATACCAGCTACATCACACCTACACACCACAGGAGAACATACACACACAACCAACGTCACGCCAAAGCATGGCATGCACAAGAGGGATGGAAATCTTTCTTAAAAGCTGCAAACTACTATATTTCAACTTTTTTTTTTTTTTTTGTCAAAGGGGAATCTGAGTAGAATAAGTGAGTCATTTGCTAAACTCCTACAAAACAGTCCTGGAAACTACCAGGCCACAAGAAAGCAAACACGAAAATGCACTTTATGCAAGGAAGCAAGAAAGGAAACACACCGTTCTTAAACTAGATAAGACAGGTACGAGAAGTGATGGTGCCATTGTGCACAGTAGAGAAGCATACTGAAGCAAAATGAGTTCTGCTTTAAAACTTGTATCCTTCATGCACATAGACATCAAAATGTGTTGTGTAGAAACTAAATCAAATAACTCTCTATCAGTTACATTTATTTTTTCCCAAATTATCTAATCCCGAGTTAGTTTTGTTTTTAAAAAGGGTGCTTGAATTAAGAAATGATCCTCCATAACATTTGCAGTCAACCACTGTAAGTAAATGAAGTGTAACGGTTCGTCCTGAAAACAGCTGCATCTGCAGTGGAGCAGAGAGGAGTTTGAATCTGACACTGAGCCGCTCTCTCTCCTGTCCACTCTTCCCGTCTGCCATGCAAACAGCAGCTACTTCACACAAAAAGTACACAGAGTTCAGATGTGCAACCAGCACTCCCAAAGTGAAAAACCTCAAGACATACATGAAGCTGTCTCCCTTCCCTTCAGGAAAGCCGAGGAGAGGTTTTAGTCTCAAGAGTCCAAACAAAGAGAGGAGAGTAGAAACAGGAGAAAAAGGTGAAAAGTGTCAAAGCAAAAGATGACTTACTTGTAAGATGTTGTCTTTCCTCTCAGACCATTTGTTTACAGATGACTTCAGATTATTCCAGAGAGACGGAGGCGGCTGGATGTTCAGATCCGAGCCCTTCTTTCTCTCGCTCGCTCACTCTGTCCCACAATCGCCTTCACCGGGACTCAATGGGCTGATGTAAGACAACCCTGCAAGAGGGAAAAAAGAGAGGCAGCAGAGGGAGAGACAGGGAAAGAAGGAGAGAGGAGGGGAGGCAGGGAGGAAAAAAAAAAACCCTTCACATTCTGTGGATTTTTGGGAGCAAGCCAAAGTCCCAGAATTCCACATGCCACACATAAGGTTTCAATTAAGGCCGAATCCAACGCTCAATCAAAAAGCTTTCTTCCTCCTGAAAAGAGCCTTTCTTTTGACAGCTAGAGGCTGAAGCAACTGTGATTGAAGGTAATGCTTCTTCTTTTTTTGGAGCCATTTATTTGTAATTTGTAATGTTTGATAGAAAATATAAAAACTTTTAAATGGCATCTGCATTATAAAGAGTAACAAATACACACATTAGGTTAAAAAACACTCTCAAAAACACAGAAAAAATATTCTTTAATAGATTTACTTTCTGCAAATTCAGTGTCAGAGATGTGGATGCTATACTGTGTATTTTCCCGCTGCTGTGCCCTCTACTCTTTGACTAGAAGACAGAAATTCAGCACCAATGAGAAATAAGAGGATTTGATTTATAAGACATTGAGACCTCAAACCTGCCGACCCTTTCTGATGAGAAACCCACACTGTCTGTAGTGATGTGATTTCACCGCCTTGACTGGCAGCGGCTTCTGCTTTTCATTTCAACACAACTATTTCAAAACTGATCAGGTTCTTTGTTATATATATGTGTGTGTGTGTGTGTGTGTGTGTGTGTGTGTGTGTGTGTGTGTGTTGGCTCCACGTTTGTATTATTTTTGTTGAATATTTAATTCAATTTCTTGATTTATTTTTCAGTTAGTTAAAGGAAGTTGTTTTTTAGGCATGTTGGGGATATTTCAATGGTATTCAGTAAAGACCTGGTTTTTAATTGCATTAACCATAAGCAATGTCAACTGGACCTGCTTCATAAAGCATCGCTGTAATGTCTCTGCATTTGACACAACATACTAGTAAATTATCACTACTTTCAAATTACATAACCACACTATGATTGACATGTTACCTGTATTATACATGACATGATTGCAGAGCTGCTGTCTCTCTCCTATGTTGTTTGTAGTGGTGGTTGTTAGTTTAAATCTGCATTCAGTGCTGAAGACGTGTTTGCAGCCACTGTATAAACATCAGGGTACCTTTCTATCACTTGTCGACTGCAGCCTGCAAATTCATCGTTTTTCTCTGCTTTCATTATTATTTCTTGTTGTCATCAGTTCCGAAGTCTGTTTCTTCCAGAAACAGGTGGTGTATATTTCAAAGTATCACTTTCCAAATAACACGTCCCAACTTCTGCTGAACTTAATAGATGACTACGAGATTAAACTAACCCACACAATGTTGACATACAGCTAAGATTAACTACAAACAAGTAAAACAGATCATAAAGTTACCAACAGCTTACAAGTAAAAATTGGGATGATTGAGCTAGTTCAGGATTATTGAAATAAAATAGTTGCGCTGTTAAAACAGCTGATGCTGGTGCTGAAAAAAGCAGTTGCTTGTGAGAAGATGAGGATTGAACTTCCTAAGTCTGTTTTAATAGAACTATCGAGTTCAAAGAAATTTCACTAATTCAATAATTGTAATCAGCTACTTACTTCCAAAAGTAGTGACATTAAAATAATGCAGTATTGACTTGCATTAGCGTGTAGCCTCAGGAAGCACCTTAGCAACAGTATGAAACCTTACATTCCCACTGACACTCTAAACAGAGGAAGTGTTGAAAATGTTTGCACAGTATCCATGTGCATGAGGATTAATGAGGCACTACTTTAAAGGTAAAACACTATCTTCAGCCAATGCTACAGCAAGTAGTCGGATTGTGACACCGTAAAAGTGAGTGTCTTTCCTGCTAAAGTACCCCTACTGCAGCCTGGCGAGCAATTACGCAGTTATTGGAGCTTGAGAGTCAGAACGAAAGAAATGAGTCAGAAAGGAGCCACAAAGAGTATTTCCTGAATAGCTGCTGCAGAGTTGCATGCTCTGGCCCATCCCGAACACAAACCATGTGCTGGAAACTCTGATTCATGACAGCAGGAGCTAAATGTAAAAAACACACCCCGCAGACACAGGCCCAGTGAAACTCATACATTCACATTTTGTACGGTGATTTTTTTTTTTTTTTTTTTTAAAGCATGCACAGTTTGAGTAAACGACAAAAACACAAAGGGCAATGCATCATGCAGGTTTTCTTTGTAGAAAACTTTAATAAATGTGATTGAATTTATGTTATCTCTCAAAGCTAAATAATCCCAAGTCTGCTAAGATTACAATCAGGAAAGAAGCAAATATTATAAATACCCCCCACAGCCCAGGCCATGTACCGTGATTACACGCAAGTAAGAAACATGTGTGATCATTTTATCTCGGTCAACTGTTGTACAAAAATCATTCGATAAAATGAGTCCATGGATCTATAAGTACATACAAAAATAAGTCTCATAAGCAAAATAAATAGATGCACCTGCAATCTGCTTCATCCAGTCAGTATGACAGCGATTTCGTACTTCATTTCAAGTTGTGTTCAAGTGCTCTTGAAAACAAGAATACCAATAACCGAAGTAAGATATTGAGACATAATGTAAAGAAACCTTGGTGCTGAAAGGTAAACGTTACGCCTGTTCATTCGTTCATTGTAACGGGACAGCTTCCTTCATCTACACATGCACGTTACATTTATTATTGCACAGCGATGTCGTCACAGTTTTATCCCAGCAAACATGGAGAAGATAAAGGAAGGTTGGTCTTTGGGGTTTTTTTCCTATTTCTCTCTCGGTTTCTCCTCCACTGGTTAAACTCCGTTCTTCACCAGCTCGCGGACGCCGTGCTCATCGATCATCAGAGTTGGATGAAACTCCCGTCCCTTCACCAAGTCCTCGAGACCCTTCAACGACAACGGGACGTCATGAGAGCCAGTGCAGATTCATTCAGGCTAACGGCTCAAACATGGAAACCAGGAGCACAACGGCATCTGGAGTTTCTATTAAAAGATGAGTCTCTGCCCCCTTACCTCTCCCCCATAGGACACCAGCGGAGAGATCTCACATTTGATGGGAAGGTCTGTTCCATCCTTGAGGCTACGTTGGAAAGAACACATTCAGAGAGGAATGGGGGGGAAGACAACAGAATGAGTGACTGTCTGATGAAGGAGCCGGACAGACTGTAGCCGAGAGAAGCAGCTGTGAAGCCTTGACACGGCCGCTCTTCTACTCAGGCTGTGATTAGAGATCAAACGCAGAGAGCCAGAGCTTCGTCGTGACCAGTGATTAGTTCTCTGAACCAAAAGAGACTTCTTCTAGAAAAAAAAACAGATGAATGACAGGTAATGTCTGCTCATCCACACAAAGCTTTTAAAGCAAAGCGGAGGACCTTGGCACCACATTGCCGTCACCCAGCGTGTTTGTTTCTAGATAATCACGACAGACAACAATCACTAATCACACATCAGGTGTTTCAGGTGTTTTGCTGAGCAGCTGCCTGAAGGAGAAGCTGAATAATTAGGAAAGAAGCACAACATTTCAGAGGATTAAAGGGATAGTTCAGATCATCTAGCCGGAGGACGTATGAGGCATTTATCGAGCGTGAGCAAATAACTCACGGCAGGTTGTCTGAAGAAGCAGACAGTCGCAGTAACTCTGAAGCTGAGCTGAAAGTACTGCTCCGGACAGCTCTAGCAAGAACACTGAGTCGAGCCCACACAGTAATTCTTCTTTCATTTCTTACATTATTACCCACGCGGCAGGCTGGTATCGGAAACTTTGACCAGGAAGAGTTTACTGATCTTTGGGTCCACGAAGAGAGCCAGACTAAACAATGCAGACAAAATGCAACTTCTTAAAGCAACACTAAGGAACTTTTCAACCTTAAAACATTTTAACATCTTTTGTGATGATACATGGACTTACATCTAGTTGAATGACCCCTCTGTCACGGCCTGAGGGCGTCAGTATTGCTTTCACTTGGACTGAGCAGCTGTGAGGAGGGTGGTAGGAACCCTGCACACTAAAAAACTCCAAATGTGTGGACTGCTTTACAGCATGCGTCACATCACGGTATAACATTGTTTAGCCACCTTTAGATTCATTACCTCGTCGCTATCCGTCCTTCACACAGCCACTGGAAACAAATGAAGGCGACAGCATGCCACCGGGAGCAGCATTTTACAACGCCATGCGCTAGTCCTCATGGGAACTGTAGTATTCGTTCAGGCAAAACACTACCGCTTTTGTCCACTGGCGCCGCCAAAATCAACGAAAACTGAAAGTTCCTTAGTGTTGCTTAAAATAAATAAATAAATAAATAACTAAATCAAGGAGGTTGCCAAGTGTTTCAATAGGTGTTACCTTGTCTGTAAGGTTATTGATGAACTATCCTGTCAAACACTTGATGTTTTTAAGAAAACTCATGAATGGAATTGCGTTTATCAATAATAACAGAAATTTCAATAATGTTTCTCCTTTGTTTTTTATTTCAATTCAACACACCTATTGATTGATTTGAGGTTTAGTCCTTCTCAGAGTGTAGCTGTGTGAACTACAGCGGAGCACTGGGTCGCTGCGTCTACACCTGCCGCCATCTTGGCTCAACCTTCATCTGATTTCTGCTGGCTCTCATTTTTTAATCAGTGAAATTATTCCAGTCCATCATCCTAATGTCTTTCCTTTGTGTGTGCTTTTATTGTGTGCATCACTTTTTGTTGAGAATGTTTTTCACTGTAAATAACCTTTTATTTGGTTGATTTAATGATGCAGCCGTCTGCTTCTTGAAACTGAGGGTGTGTCGATCTACTGCAGTCATTTTGTTGATAAATACCTCATACAGTCCCACTTAGATAATCCAAATTATCTCTTTACTAACATTCATGGATGTCTTGAATGTTAGTGAAGCACATGCCCATTTATTTCTGTCATAAAAACAAGCATTTACATTTTTTTTTTTTTACTATGAATTAGCAAGCAATGATCGCTTTACCTTGCAACTATCCTGTAAACAAATCAACAGGCTCCATCATCCACCGAAGTGCAGTCGTGGGTTCCCTTCACCCAGCATGCAATACAGTAGGTGAATTAGTAGAAACCACCAGACGGAAAAATGATCTGTCAGCAGGTCATTATGAAAGTACGCCATCTGAGCAGAGAGCTGGAGAGGAGTGCATTTTCACTTGACTAAGCTGATCCTCGCTGTCATTTCCTTCATCACAACTAAGCGCAGAGAGACAGAAAAATGTCCATATAGGCTCCTCATTTTCAGTGGGAATGAAGGAAAGGGATGTCGAGGATCAGAAGTAATGTTATATGGTGTTAACAAGTCTGAGCGACAGAGGGTAGGAAAGCCAAAACCCCATCACCATGCACTCAGGACTGCAGGGGGATAATTACTTTCTCTTGCCATCATCTGTGACACTGCCTGCTGCTCCGTCTCTGGAAACATTGCACGGGACACACAGGGGGCAAACCAAGCATGAGACGGGGGAGTGAGAGTGTGAGGCTAAAAGAACACAATGTCCGTAACACAAACAGAAAACACCAATGCATACAATCTGTACACAGTGTGGAAAGTGTTGGGAAGTAGGGGCGATCCGGAGGAACCTGTCTTTATGTTCATGGCTGACATGATGAGCTGCGGTCACCTGGGGATGGCTGGCACACGTCTGCCATTCTCATCGATGAAGTGGCCCCCGGCATTGAGAACCCAGCGGTGGTGGAGGGACATGAGGGCGTGCCTGGCCGTGGTGGGCGTGTCCTTTCCGTCTTGGGTGTCGGCGTTCTTCAGCGGGGAGAACTCATCCTCCCGCAGCACTTCATACACGACAAAGTTCCTGTTGGAAGGAAACAGCATCACGTCAGCGCACAGACAGAAAACACCAGTGGACCAAGTCAAACTGGGCTGAAACACGGCTGAACAGCAACAAAAAGAAGAAGTACAACAAAGAGAAATTATATTAAGACAGAAAAAAAACAATAAATGATTCTAAAATCAAAACGTAAGGAAAATTTTCCATAAGCTATAGTCTATATATTAAATTGAGGACATTTGTGGGGTTGTGGTTTGTCAAAAACTAATGGTTTAAAGTTGAGACAACTTCACTCCCCAGATTTTAAAAACTATAGTTGTTGAGAGGACCGGAAGAAAGAAGCCAGGTTTTCACTGCAAACACAACTTGATAAAATGAGGCGAGTTTCATCCGTTTCCAAAGGTCCAGACATAACTGTACCGGTTCATCATGGCCTGAGACAGTGTTTATGTTTTTCCGTTTAAGACTGCTTGAAGTGTTTGAGCAGTTCTATTTTAAAAGCGAAACACAACATGATTTCACATTTTCCTCACTTTATGTTACTGAAGATTACAAAATATTTCATTTCTTCACTGGTCTGGCGTCTCATGGACAAACAGAGGACTGTGTCTACACATCACTCCAATTCCTAATGGATTAAGAAAACTGGATATTGAGGTTGCAAAACAACCCAATATTTGTATAATGTGCGATGACTTCTTACCACAAAAAGGTTATACAGCAGTAAGTGAGAATAATAGATGTGCAGCAGACGACGAGACGAGCTACTCTAAGTGTTAGTAAAGGCTGGCGTGTCAGGTCGTGCATAATCAGGTTTAAGGCAACATATCAATCAGATTTGGCCGTGATGGAGCAGGTAAACGTTTAACATATACACAGCTCTGGCCTTCCAGTACCAGGATCTGACATCTCTGCAGATGGATTTCAGTAGAAATCTGGTCGCGCCATGACCAGAAAATATAAAGGGCCCATTTTATTCTGAAAATCTGTGATCAAACTGTGAGGGTAGCTGGTCATGCCTGCTGTGTTTTTCACATCAGTTAATCATTACAGGAATCCTTTCATTAAATGTAAAGTTCCATTAGCAGCGGCCTGACTCAGAGCTGACGTCAAGTAACACTGGAAAACGTGGAATGACTGAACAGCTCATAAACCTCCGTGCTTCTGCAGAAAATCTGGCGGGCTCCATCAGCTGGGCCGCTGGAGAACTGAATGACCCGGCAGGGGTTGGAGGATCATGATGAAGCACGGAAAAAGGGGTTACTCTCGCAGAGAACAGACTTCAGACCAGTGAAACTACAAACCCCCGGAAATCTGCCAGAGGAGCGAATGCAGTGCAGCCTCATCTCAAGAGGAGAGTAAAGAAATCATGTTCTTGGTATTTATAAAGGTTTAAGCTTGAGATGAGATGTTGCACACCGATGCTGGCTGGCACGCACACACACACACACACACACACACCAGAAAAAGTACTTGGTAACTCACTTGGCAAACTGGAAGATATCAAAGACAAATTTTTCCATTTTAATCCCATTTGGTTTGTCTGGTTTGATCAGCTGGCCCTGAGTGTCCACGAATGGGATCTTCTTCTGGGCCACATGGTGCTGCAGCTTTGGCTCGTATTTCCTAACATACACAAAGAGGGACAAAATGAAATGTGTATCATATGTTGTTTCTCATACATAAAAAGGTGCAAAAATCTCCTAAGCAGATGAAAACAAGTTTGTTTGTTTTTTTCTTTGTCTTACTCTACTACATCTTTGAGGAAGGAGAAGTTGAAGAAGTGGTTGGCCACGTTTCCTGCGTTGAACATCAGTCGACCATCAGCACTGCGTTTCTCCGCCGTTGTCAGCGTGATCTCACTGTACTCCACCACCTGGTAAAGCCCGTCCACTTTACAAACCACACCCACTGCCTCTGTCGGGTTGGTCTTCTCCACCACCTGTAAGATTAATCACAAAAAGGATTTTTTAGTTTTTTAATTAAATAAAAGCCTCAGATCCCAACAAGGACAATCAAACTAAAACTCAAAAAACATGAACGTATCAAAGATTATTGACAGAAATGGATAGTATATCACACAATAATACCCTTAAAAGTCTATTTAAAAAAATCTAAATATGTACTCCATATCCACAGCGGAACCGGTCATGTTAAAACTCTGTTTCTGGAGAAACCTTCATTGGTAATTTCGCCATTACAATACAAACCAGATCTATGGTAGAGGCTTACAACATCTGTGCCAGATGTCATTAAATCCTTTCACACTGATGGCAAAAGTCATACAGTCAAGTGGACAAATTTCAAAGTAAAAGCCCGCTGGTGTTTCACAGACAATTCTATGCACGTGTTTACTCATAGTTGTAAAAACTAAAAAATACAGAGTGTTTCATGTCTTCCAACACTTCACAGCGACACATTTAGTGTCCAACTATACAGGCCTGGTTTCAAATGATAATTTCTAAAAAAAAGAATCATCACGCTTTATTCCACATGAAAGCCCCGAAAAAGCAACAGTTCGGTGAGATGTCGACCATCCTTACAATGAACAAGAAGGGACAATTGAAAACACATTGAAAAATAAGTCAGCTTGCCAACAAAAGGAGCAACCGAGTCCGCTACCTGCTGGAAGGAAGGAAAGAGGAGGAGAAATGCGGAAAGAGAGGAGCCAATATGAGGCCCACCTGTGAGAGGAAGAGGGGGAAGTTCTCCAAGGAAACAGAGAGGAGAAATCTAGAACAAGAAAAATGATGCATATCTTAATTTTCTGTAAAATAATCTAATATAAATACTCTATTAATATCAGTGGGGAGCATTTTTAATAATCTACAAGTTTGACTTAAATCTTGTCAGAGGATCGTCTCTCACTTCAAACTATTCAGGTAAACATGGGACCAGAATAAAATCAACTTGTCAAATATACTTTGCAGTATTTTGGGATATTTGCAGACTGGGTCTGCGAAAGAAGGCAAAACTGACTTCAAAACACTGAAAGGCTGCCATGAAACTATGAGTGTATTCCACTTCATAAAGGCAGCAAGTTAAAGTCTGCACTAAATAAAAAAAATTAAAAAAAACCTCTCCCCCTCTGCCCATCCGCCTGCTGCTAATGACAGAGTGGAGTCCTGATGAGGGGGTTGGTGAACGGGGTGGGGGCTTGGAGGCGGGGGCTGGCGAAGCCACATGAACTGTTAGCAGTGCTCAGTAATTTACGAGGATGGAGGGTGGGACTCGGCTCTGATCTGATCCCTCCAGCTCGGCTCCACCACACGTCTCATAATGTCAAACAGGAGCTGGGCCTGGATGGTCTTCAGCGAAACTTTGAACTCTGCTCTGAAGGAGTCAGAAAATATACACAGAATGTATTTAAAGTGACACGGCTCAGAAGCGAAGCCTCTAGACAGGGCCAATCAGATGACAGAACTTCAGACATATTGAATATCTAAAAACAATTAAATCAACTGTCACAAAATTAACAAGACAGGCACTCTTGACTTTCTATTAGCTACCATGGTATGTGCCATTTTTCCATCAATCTAACGGGGAAGGCTGGGCAGCAGCGGTTTGCCACTAAAGTATTAATCATATGGTATTGCTGAAGAAAGACATATGTTGCCTTTGTACCACTAATGTTCATTTGGTTCACTTGACAAACACATGGCTCCACTCTTTCTCGTCCACTTGAAAGTTGATAATCCAAGGCCCAGTTATTCATTATAAGAGAGACAACTGCTGCTGCAGCTTTCACATAAACCAGCGTAGTGGCCTGAAGATATATGTGTTGTCCCTCTAGAAATCCAACAAACTCGCCAATATAAGCTATTTTAATAAAATCTTCTCGTTCACGTTATGAAAGACAAAAGAAATAATGTGACAAACCCTTTCTAAAGTATTGATGAGCTCTTTATAGGCACAGCTGTCTGCTGGTTAGCACCGTCTCTTCCAATGAATAAATAAATACTTGGCAAGTTTATTTCTGTCATGGAGTCATTCTATGAGGAGTTTGTATGTAGAGCAGCAGAAACTCATTTCTAGTTAAATATTTACTAAATCACTTGGGTTGTCTGCTGGGCTGCCATTTTCCAAGTCGATTGCCTTTTTTTTTTTTTTTTTTTGCCAAATGTTTTGCATTTTTTTGGGGCAGGTGATTTCCCTTATTGCTCATTTCAGCCACTTTGGTCGTCTTATGTCCAACACTGAGAGGGGTTTGCAGATGGATGTTGCCAAATTTCCTAACTGTCATCTGACCTACAGTCAAACTGTTATATCCAAGTTTATAAAAACTACGCAGCAAGTGATACTCATGAGACCGTTAAAGAGTCCTAACCGCTGCACACCGTGCAGTCATTTTACCAAACGCCTCTCAAAATAATTGTGAAAGTGTCTATTTTTCAGAGGAAAATAACTTTTTGGCTCAACTCTGAAATACCTTTTCCTGAAAATATAAATTATAAGCTAGGCAAAGTAACTGTTTGGGGGGAAAAAATGGCATCTTAACATCTCATTCGTGTTATCTGAGAACATGATGAAAAGTTGAGACTGTTTCTGGCCTCAAACCTCAAATTTCCTTGAAAGCTGTGATTGATTTAATTCTCCAGGAGACAGCAGTCAGACGTCCGAGTGTCTTACACTGCCACCCAGTGGTGAACGGTGGGAACTGCAGTTGCCTGAAAACAGTTCAACTGTTGTCACAGCAAACTGACCACACCTCAACTGACACATGCTTCACAAATATGAATCAATTCCTTCAACCCTTTGAGACCCCCTGTAGAAAAAAAAAAAGAAAAAAAGACGACGACAAATCTCAAAGAGTCACAGACAGTCATCCTGATTCAGCTGCTGACGAACACGGTTCACTGGTCCGTTTCCTATTACACAAATCAATATTTACATGGTTAACATGGACGCAGACGACTCACATGGACGCACAGCTCATTTAAAAATTTAATATTTGTTTGTGTGTGTGTGTGTGTTGTGTGTGGTTGCTACACACTTCACTATAGACTTCCTAGTCTTAAAAAAAAGAACAAAAAAAAAAAAACAATGATACATGACTGTAACAGACTTAATAATTTTGGTATTATTTTTGGTTTATGAAAAATGTAATAAAATTCTTGATTTTAATTCAGGATTAAAGACAAAAATGTGACATGCTCGCCTTACGATTACGGTGAAAAAGTCTTGATACCAAGAAGCCACAAATCCTCACAAAACACTTAACTGCTGAAACTAAATGACATGACAATTTAATTGTATGCCTAACTAAGACATGTAAAAGTAAAGGTATCTGACCAACCTTAGCTCCACAATCTGCTCCTTTCTGCACACAGAAGCCAACAAAGGCGGGGTCGGCCACTTTAACCAGGATGTTATCGACACAGTAAACATGGATGAACTCGATCCCTCTGCGCTCCATGTCTTCCATGATGCCCTCATTACCCAGAGCTCTGTACAGGCCTCCGTTACCATCTGCAACACAAACACACAGAGTCAAAGTGAACAAGACCAACATCTCATGGTCCGAACGAAGCCTCGAGTCCACGGCGCTGTGGAAGCCTACCAGGGGCCATGGACAGCTTCCCTTTGCTCTCCAGGATGATCTTGCCGTTGTAGTCCATGGCGGGCAGCATGCCCTGCTGGAAGAAGATGACGTTGTTCTTGTCCAAGCCAAAGTAGTTGTGCTGTGCAAAGAAATCTTTTGTAGATTCCATGGTCCTGCCACTGGTCATGATGTACCTGAAGGTTAAACAGAGGGAGACACGCTCAGGAGAAACAAAGAAAGAAGGCCTCCTTTGTAAATTTGAGATGGTTGTAGTTTTTTTCCTGTTTTTTTAATGAAATATTTTATGTTTTCAACTGTCTCAAAATGAATTTGAATTTTCCTTTCATGTTTTACTTTGAACTGAACATTTGTCATTTTTTTTATATTGACTGAGGAGGTCTTGGTCCATGCCCTTTGACTTCTTATCTCCTTGAACATGAATTTGCCCTGAATGGAAGTTATTATCTTCCAGTAACAGCTTCCTTGACCGACGGTCCGCACAGACATTTGACCCAGTTAAACTTGGTGCAAAAGTAAGTGGGACAGTTCTCTCAGATGTCATTAAATACAGATGTTCTGTTTGTTTTTCTCAAATAAAGCAGCAGTTTCAGTGGAACAAAACAGAAAGAGTCAAGTTGTCTCACCAGGGAATACAGCACTTCATTTCTTCTCCGTGCTTCTGCTCAGCCAGCTGTTGCAGCTTCAGAATACGTTCTGCTTGGATCTGAAAGAGGGTTTTGTGGGACGGCAGACCCACATCATACATGCCTTTGGGGTAAGAGACCCCAAGTCTGGTTCCTTGGCCTCCTGCCAGCAGTAAGGCTCCCACTTTATTCTGGGAGATGCAGTCAAGGCCTGAAAAGCAGAAGAGTTTCAACAGTCAGCCAACAGGAGAGACTGTATGTGTGTATATGTGATAGGAACATAAATCACACTGATAGGATGCACACAGCCCCAATACACCAGCAGAACATCTAATCTGCAGGCCAGAGTGCATGGCTAGTGCCATTCATAAAGACATTCTAAATAAATAATAAGTAACTTCATTCATGCCGATGACATGCATCAATAACATTCTTTTAGTTGAAAACAAACACGTCATAACCAGCTATGTCTGCAAGTGACACAATAAACCAAAATCTAACAACCCATGACAGCCGTTCACTGATTTTACTGCGCTCCACTGTGTTGATAGTTCATAGTGCTTCCAGTTTATCTGACATCAACTGCTGCTACGTGACTCAAAACACAGTCAGAACCAAAAGAGTTGTATACCCATGTACTGGGCGGATATGTTAGACTTTGACTACTACACACACACACACCACGCCCTGCACACAGTCCCATAATGACCTCATGTATGGAGGTCAAGAGGCAGCTCTAATTACGTCAGCCCCAAAATCTACACCAGATGTTCTCTGCAGCCCTCCTCCGCTGTCACCCACCCGCAGGGACTAAACAGTCTAACTAACTTGTTAAATGCTCCAACCCCCTCCGCCAGCTTGGGGAATTGCGCAAACGTGTAATGAACATTGCAAAAAGACTTTCTCAAATTTCAGAATGTGCGCAGAAGAAGGAGACTGGGAGTAGTTTTTGAGTTTCTGCAGGAACACAGGGGGCATGCGGGGATCGTCTGACGTCACCCGACGAGAACTTTAGGATAAGCTAATGCCCAAGTCTTGACTGAAAACACTGCCGTTGAAGCTCTGGGCTCTTCAAAAAATAGAAAGAAAAAAAAAATCAGTAAATCATTTAAGGAAAGAACGACTAACCCATCACGGCATCACTGCATGAGAGCCAACATGTGATGCTTTAATCCCCTAAAGCTGCCCAGTCTGATACCAGTAAGTCTCTGCCCTCTATTACCACCTGTGGTCTGTCACTTGGAAAATTAGGTAATGTGAAGACCTACTGTACAGGCAACAGTCTCTCCAGACACTACTGTGCCGACAGTAAACATAGAAGAAGCAGATAAAAACTAGAATTATTACTATGATCCTGAGACGCCTCTTGTAAGCTCAGTCTGAAGTAATTATATTTCAAATATGTGATGCATTTACTCTAGGAATATAACTACGGAATGAAAGATACTCTAATTTAACTTTCAAAGATTTTTTTTTTGTGATGGGGAGTAGTTGTACTTTTATGAGTATCTTTTCAAGTTTGCTTTTTAATTCACTGAAGTACAATTCACTGCATAGCATATACTTCATTATCTGATTAATTACACCAATTACAGTTAATATTAAAAACTTTGAGCAACATTATTATAGCCAATATGTTGATTCATTTAACAATTCCTAGTACTTTTTTTAAAGGTGAACTGAATACAATGCCTGCTGTCTACAATGCCATTAAATAATTAAATACTAATAATTTGAGCAGTTGCAGCAAAGTGTCCTATATTTTACTGAATAATATTTCAAAAACAGTACTTTTTACATGTAGTTGACTATAGTTCAAGCAGGGTAATGGTAACAGGGGTTGTACTGGAGTACAAATGTTCAGTAGCCTTTCAGTCTCGTGCAGGCAGCAAGAAGGAAGTCTTGAGAAACAGCTGATAATGGCTCCCATATCCTAACTACAGTAGCACAAAATAACGCAATAAAACCACATACTGGTGAACATCCATTTCTTTTCATTGTAACAGGAAATACTCAGAGCAAATACAGGTTAAATATTAAGTCACAAAAAGCAAGTGTGTGCAATTACACTTTTGATGGAGCTCACCTGTCAGCTCCCAGTCACTGAGGCTATCCCTGTCTCGTGTCACACTCCCCAGCACCTCCCTGGGTACTGGCTCCATGCGGGAATCCATCTTTTCATGTTTGCTGCTGCTCGATGTCTCCATGGCATTCTTAAAGAACCCATTGATCTCCTGAAAGTTCATCCCCTGCAGGTCCAGGATCATTTCAGTCTGACCCTCGGGACTCAGCTCACCCCAGTACTGCAGGAGGTGAGACTGGCCGGCTTCAGCCAACTTCTGTGACAGTCCACTGGTGCTTGGGTCCATGATAGATGTTGTTCTTGATTAACACTAACACAAAGAAACAGACTGAAAGAGAATAAGATATATGATTAATGGTAATTTGGTGCACAGCTGTGACTGAGAAAACCTGAAGGCCTGTCTATAGTTTAGTTAAAATGTAGAAGATTTAGGAGATACACACCAGGAATTTAAAGCAGGGCTTTTATGGTTTGTTTATAGGTGGGTGGATCTTGTCAGGCAAAGGATAGACTCACAAGCACAGGTTTGACCAATGGAAGAGTGAAAACTAAACGTCCAATAATTTCAATAACCTGACTCACTGACATGATGCTGTGTGCAACTGTGTGTGAAGTTGGCTTACAAAAATAACTGTAAAATTTTGTTTATTTAATAGAGTAGCCGAACAATAAACAGGCTAAGTAATCACCGATTTCTTTCCACAAAATTATTAAGATGATTGTGTGCTTATTGCGGATGGCTGAAAATGTTGCAAATACATTGTGACATTGTATTCCATCCTGTCTTCTTGTCAATAGCTGGTAAGACTGGAGACTACACCCAGCAGGCTTATTCACTAATACTGCAAGAGTAGATAAACACTTAGATGAGGTATGTGTATTGTAGTGTTTGATTAGTCTTTGTTATATATCCCACACCCAGAAAAGCAGCAGCGTGAATGAGGAAATCCTCACTTTACAGGAGGAGGCATATTGTGTTTCTTCAGGTCAAACTTACTGCAGCAATGCCTGTCAGACAAAATCATCACATTATGAGGAGTCCATTACAGCGAACAGATTTGACGTACAAGTCTTCTGCACAGATGGCAAATTTGAGGATGTACCAAAACAAACCAAGCCCGGCTCATTTAGCACAAAGCAAAGACAGAGAAAGTCAGAGTACTGTCGTATAACAGAACCAGGTACTGATACTACACATAATCATGTGAGAAGTATTAAGCCGCATCTCTCAGGATGTGTGTGTTCAGCCTCTGCTGTGTGTTCAGCCTCTGTGCTCAGCGGCAGCAGCAGCGACTGACAGCAGCCGCCACAGATTCAACAGCTGAGCGGCTAGCAGAGGAAGAGGCTGTTAGCTGAATGAAAACACCGATCGACAGTGCATGCAAAGTGTGGAAGTCCTACCTCTGTGGGGGTCTCCTCCGGGGTGCTGTAGGAGCATAAATGCCACTCACTATGCCTCCTTTTTACTCGCGTGGGCTCCTCCTACCCGAACGACGCCTCCTGATACGTCATAACTGACGTGGCAAAAAGCGACGGCGTTGTTAGGAACGTGCGACCGCGCGCGACCGGCCGAGTGATGCGTTCAGGACTACTCGTAAAATCTAAAAATAGCCTCCACCTGGAAAAGCCAGGCTTTAGGGACATAGTCATAGATAGATGGATATAACTTAGACATGGATATAACTTTGCGCTGCATTTATTTATGTATTTATTTATTTATTTATTTACTTACTTACTTACTTACTTACTTACTTACTTACTTACTTACTTACTTACTTACTTACTTACTTACTTGTTTATTTGTTGATTTATTTATTATTTAATCTTTGAAAAATAGGTAAGTAGTGTGAAACTATTCGTTATTTTATCAAACCAATTTTTTTTAAATGCCCGGTAATTGCAGTTTACATGTCACCATTGCCCCATTTCATTGTCTTATGTCATTTACTAATGTTTGGGCTACCTAAAACTAAAAAAAAAAAAAAAAAAAAAAGGCTTGATTGTAGTCAAGACATTTAGATGGATTTAATTTGAAATTTCTTATTAGCCAATGAACTACAATAACTGTTAAATCTGTGGTTTTGTTACTAAATCTTGGTTTATAAGAGTCATTAATATTCATTATATTCACATAAATGTATGCTGCAATCAAAACAATTAAGCATTTTAGCCTCATCAAATGTTATTTTATTTGAATGTCTTCTCTAGTAATGAAAAAATGTGAAAGTAGGTTTTCAGTCTTTTTTTGCTTTCAAGTTTGTTTTTCCTTGAAATTCTCTGGCGCCCTCGAGTGGAAGCAAACCAAGCACTTGGAAAACTACTGTTCAATGATTTTTCAGTTTAAAAAAGAGTGCCATGTTAATATCATTCCATTTTCTTTTGGACATTTTCCTTTATAATGAAAAAAGTCCAATCTTGTTTTACATGTGTGAATATTTCTTTGATATATTCCTCACATTACATGTCAAATATAGTAATTTTAAAAAGCAAGTATAATTCTTTTTCAGAGACCAAATTCCGAATCAAACCAATTGAAATGTGTTCTGGGATCACGAGTTAATGCAAAAATGGGGATTTCGAAATATGGATATACTTTGCAACATACATGAAACTGCACACAAAAGGTGTAGCTACAGATTTTCAAAGTTTCTCTACTATTATATGCATCAGTGCAATATACAGATCAGTTAGGGTTGTACTGGTGCAGTGCTATCAAAATAAAATTTGCAAACTTCGTTCCCCACTGAGATCTTTTCTGTTTGTCATTCCACTCTATTTTGTTTAAGCTTTTATAAGGAGTGTCAAACTTACATAAAAAAAAAAAAAACATACTTGTCATCTTACTGGTGAATTTAAATTACAGGTGTGGGTTTGTGTGGTGATTATGTGCTTGCCCTGTGATTGACAGGTGGAACTTTTCTTTCAGTGTCAGCTAAGGCCAGCTTATGTGCTTCTATGCCCTTTTGACAAGACAGCCAAACACAACAAAGAAAAAAAACCTAAATTTCCTGTTAGTTTCAGCTTTCATGACACTATAAGAATAACAACTCTTTTCTCATTTCTCTAATCGTAATTGATATCCTATCGACAGATGTCCATCTGTTTAAAATGCTTACCTTATCCTTTTGAACCACTGGGGGGTATTTCAGTGTGACCTCCAACGAGATTGCAAAGAATAATAATAATAATAAAATTATCATCTTCTTCATCAACCTGAAAGTATTCAACTTTTTTCTTCATTAAGCACTTTTCGTCTTGTTTTGGGTCACTGTTATGAAAATAGTTAGAGCTTATCATGTATCAACTGACTCTGAGAATAATATATTAATTACATTCCTGGAAAGAATAGTATCTCATATTATATCTCACGTATTACTAACAAATATGGCATGTTGCATCTGTAAGACCACTTTTACTGCTACGTCAGTTACGTCAGTGTGGCTTTATGGTCATTTGAGCTATTTTATTTTAGTAAGCATCGATCTGCCATTACAGACTGTTTTTAATTTCAGGGTATTGTTCATATCTGGTTAACACAGTGTCTTGTGATTATTTAACCTCTGTAACTATGTAGATCTTTTCTTGTTTTATATTTTGAAGGCCATAAAGTCACTTGAGTAGACCTCTGAAGGAAAACAAGCAAGCAAGACCAAAGTAACAAAACAGAATCTGATGTGACCTGACACAGGGTGGATCTCAGGTTCCTGGAAGAAGGTTGGGTTTGGAACAGAGACAGCTGTTAAACCAAAGCTTTGGTGAATCAGAAGACAACAACTGTCTTGAACACAAGTTGTTTTACCACAATGGGACTCACACCCTTTAAAGAGATGAGTGCTAATAATGGCTAATATGAAGTTGAATGTACGAGTCTAATGGCATAGGGCATGTCAAATAAGACACTTGTCTCAAGATGAACACCCAAAACGACAAACTAAAAAGCATATTAGTTCTGAAAGGAAGGACAATCTTGTTTTCAAACATCTCACAGTCAGTACCACCTCAGAAAATATTGACCTCTCATTAAGACTTGTCTAAACACATAGAGGAGGCATATGCTATTAGCTTATCTACTTATTATGAATGTCACATATGACTCACATTTTTTTAATTCTCTGTTTTGCACTTATTTGATCATTTTGACAATTTTACATATTTTCAAACACACTTTAGTAACAAAATAAGAAAGATCTAAGAATAAGAATAAAATATCACACACACACACACACACACACACACACACACACACACACACATATATATATATATATATATATATATATATATATATATATATATATATATATATATATATATATATATATATATATATATATATATATATATATATATATATAAACACACACACACCCAGTGGCCCTATGTTCCACTGAGGAAGCTTGATTACCATATATTACGTTCTACAACATTCTAATAGTCTCATGGTCTCACGTTTTAAAAGTGTATGTGTGTGTGTGTGTGTGTGTGTGTGTGTACGTGCACGCGTGCAATTGTATGTGTGTTTCTAAAAGGAGGGTTTGACAAAATAAAATAAAAAAGTGTAATTGTTTCATGTTGCAGTTCTGCAGTTGGTCGCAGGGGGGCCGCCTCAGGGCGGAAGTGGTTTGGTTTGACAGCTTGTTTTGGTCCTCCTCCTCTGCGCTCCGACCAGCGAGCTGCTCCTCCTCCCCTGATTTCCAGTTCCAGGGTTTTACCGACTCGACTGAAGACCATGAAGAAGTTTTTCGAAGACATCAAAAAAGACATTAAATTCAAATCTGCAGGCCCCGGGAAGAAACTGACGGAGGATTCCAGGTAAATTGGTCAAACTTCTCTCCGCTTCTGCAGCGCCGAATGCAGCTAGCGGCGGGGCTAACTGTTAGAGCTGCTAGCCGCCAGCTAACACCCGCTCAGTGGCGAGGAGGATTATTGGCTTTCAGCTCGTCTTGACGCTGATCGGAACAGATTTGTCATTTCGTCCCTGTGTTATCCGGGCTCAGTGCTGCATTGTGTACGGTTATATCACAGCGTGCACAGTGGGAGGCGTCCCTCTGTTGCCAGAGTAAAATCACCTCACAGATCCCTGGTCAATCTTAATTAGCTAATGATTTAACTCTGACACTGAAGTCGCTATTGTCTCGGTGCTGACGTCTTTTTATGGCTCCACTAAACATTTTGGGGGGAAAGCTGTCATGTCACGTATGCGCCTGTGGTTCAGGTCTCATCATTCCGCGTTTCTCTCCCGGTTGAAAGTAGTAAGCCTGAGGTGGTGCAGAGCAGCTCCGGTGCCAAACAGAACCGCTATGCTCCCAGTGAAGGAGCCCAGAGGGCTGGAGCTGCAGCCCTGGCCAGGATTGAACAGCAGCAGCGGCCCAAGGTGTACACCTCCCAGGATGCCATCAGGAACCAAGGTGAGACTTCTGTAGAGTCTGTGCACTGTCCTTCCTCCTTCCACACAGGACCAAAAACACAGCGGTCTCTTGCGTTTCTTCATCATGAGGATGTTTTGCATATTTACCCATCTACTGTGTAATTTTGACCATATTCATTTTTGTTATGAGTCCCAATTTTGTGGCGTTTTGCATTTCTGCTGATCCCTGTCAGTGTTGTTTTGATTCACATTGTAGCCATTCTCTCTGTCTCTCTTTGTTTCAACATTTATGGATGTTTTGTTATTTTGGATGGTTAACCTTTAAAGCTGCACATTGGCTTTGGTGCATCGTTTGACTTGACGTTTGAAGGCTGATTTTTTTTTAACCACTTGGTTTATGAGATAGACAGATGGATGACAGTTATTTGTGTCTTTCCTTGATTTGTTGTTTGATTTTCATTAGGTTGTATGCAAAGTAGATTTAGTTTCAGTATCCTTTGTTTGATTTACATTTAATAAGCGCATATGTTGCAGTCATCAGATAATTAGTGCAGGGATTTCTGTATTTTACACTATTATAAGTTCTTGCTTTCATCTATTACGAGGCACTATTTAGTGTGGACTTTTTTAATTTTTATTTTGCAAAGTCAAAAGAGAGCTCGAAGCAGAGGCTGCTGCGCTGGCTGAGAGAGAAAAGGACACTTCAGCAGAGGTATGGGTGCACAGGTGTACTATTATAAAATTATGTTCTGATAAAATCAATTGAAATTGACTTGTAATGTCCAGGGCGCCAAAGTACCAGTGAGAGACCCCTCCTGCCTCTCTGTGTCTGGTGTGTATTTTACCTGTCCGTTAACTGGAGCCACATTGACCAAGAGTGAGAGGGACGTACACATCAAGGAGGCCATATTTATGGTTGGTTTGAAGAATTTTTTCTTTTCTTTTCTTTTTGATTCAGCTTGAGCCTCAGTTTGTGTGTAGTTATAACAACAGTAATACCGTCTGAGTAAGACTGTTGTGGTTAAAACATGTTCTCTGCTTTTCCTGCTCAGCGGTTTGAGGAGGACGCAGTGGAGGCGTCTGTAATGATGGTTCACACGTTTAACAAAGACAAGGATAAAGTGAAAGCTGCTGTTGACATTATAAGCAAGTAAGCCTCTCCTGAGCAGCTGATGACAAATGCTTGTTCATGTTCCACGAAATGGTTTTCCTAATATTTTGTACAGTTGATGGTTGTTAATAGGCATTTTGTTTAATTCTTGTTATATATTTTCTGTTTGTTTTGTCAACAGATATGTTGAAAATATATGCAAGAACCCCTCAGAGGAAAAATACAGAAGGATCAAGCTCAGCAACAAAGTGTTCCAGGTACAACAGTACGTTCAGTCAGAAAACTTGCTTCATGAGGACAGCTTTATGACATTTTCAAAGGCATTTTCAACCTGTTCCGTTTCAGGAGAAAGTGCATTGTGTAGAGGGCAGCAGAGAGTTCCTGCAGGCTCTGGGCTTCACAAGCGTCATGCTTCCTGTAGAGGGCCAAGGTAAACAAATCCTTATTTGTCTGTCCACTAACTGCAGCTTTTTTCCCCTCTATTTATAAGTCTTCACAATTATAAATTTGTGCTCATTCTTCATGGACATCAGAGGGGGAAGAGGAGTTCTTGGTGCTACCAGAGCAAAGTCCCGACGCCTTGGAGCTGATGAAGGAGAGAAGGGATCGTCTTCAGGGAGGAGAGCCAGTCAGAGCTCAGCTGGACAGGCAGCCTCAAGCTTTCAGACCCTCTTCGAACGCCCAGCGCTTCGAGCTGCCGCCTGAGTTCTACAACTTAACAGCGGAGGAACTCAAAAAGGAGCAACAACAGAAGTATGATTGCATTTTTTTGGGTGAATTGGCGTATATAGGATCAAATTAAGCCCAAGCAAAAACAGCCTTGTTATTTAGTGGTGGCATGCAACCTCAAAACTGAAATAAAAGCCTAATTTTTCTGAGAATTTAGTTCTGATTAGAGTGATTTATATTTAGATTGTGCAAACTTTTTTTTCTGATCTTGGACATAATGCCATTAGTTTAATTAGTTCATGGTTTCTGTCAACAACCGTTTGCATTTTCACACCTTTTACTGAAATACATTAATAACTTGTATCACCTTCCATCGCAGATTAAAGCTCTGAGAGAGTGTTTCCACTGCTCCCTTCCCGACGATCATGCAACTCAAATCTTTTGTTTTGGCCCAAGTTTGTAGCATTTAATGCGATTTTTGACACAACCTGGGAGTCCCAGTTATCTCAGCAAATAATCTTATCTTTTCAATGAATATCTGCGAAGTGCACAAGGAAGGTCAGTATTTGGGGAGCCTTTGCATTTGAAGTAGACTCTCAACAGAGGTTTTTAAAGAGCTCTGCAGGGAAGTTGTTCCAATTATCTGAGAGAATGAAGCTCTGGTCTTTTTTGATTTTATGAAATCTTTGTCTAACTCCCAACAGACTAAATCTTGATGAAATATCTGTGGCTGCCGTCACTCACTGTTTTTCTTTATACTAAAGATAGTTCATGGCGGCATTGGCTGTATGTTTTGGGTTTGTGTCCTCTGTTGTAGAATAAATCTGAAGCCTATCAGAGGCCTTCCTGATTGCATTACTTTATTTTTAAGTGACTTTTATATCACACAGTGCTTTAAATGTGCTGATCAATTAAGTTATCTATAATCTGTCAAACACATTGTACATCACTTCCAAATTGTAGTAATTCAACAAATCCTTCTTGGTAAGTATTGGTAATAACCTGCTGTGTTACTCAGTAAAATCACTAGAGAAACTGACCGTCTGTTAGACGTGAGGTGGAGCAGGCGAGCTCTGGCTTTGAATCATTACTTCTCATAGTCCTGCTGCATGAGGAAAAAATAAACTCATACATTTTATTCTGTAGAATATAATGTAAAACTACATTTTAATTAAACCTGCACACAAATTTCAAGTGAAATGTAAAATGTAAGCTGCATTAGCCACAGTCACGAACAGACTGTAACACACCCTTCAATGATGGACGATATGTTTGTAGATTTTCCTGTTTTTTATGCTCTTTGGAAAAAGGGGTGTAAACCTCAGGGTTTGTCTGTGAGTGGCCGGACTGAACAGGTTTTTTCTTTTTGCGTTTCTCAGGAGTGATTTGGTGGAGAAAAACGCCATGCTGCGTACGAAAGCCATGAGGGAGAGAGATGAGCAGAGGGAAAGGAGGAAATATAACTACACCCTGTTAAGGATCAGACTGCCTGATGGAAACCTGCTACAGGGTCATTATCTCTCTCTCTCTCTTTTTTTTAAATCAAATAAATTGTTTTTGTTTTGGTTTTTTTGAACAGAGTCATCCTCATATATGTTATTTGTGAAAGCTGTGTTTTGCTGATGCGCCTGTTGCTCATCCTCCCCCCTCCAGGGACCTTCTATGCCTGGGACCGGCTGCCCGTGCTGTTCGGGTTTGTGCGGGAGTCGCTGGTAGACGGCTGGCAGCCGTTTGAACTCATTGCTCCCGGAGGTCAAAAACTCCAGGAGTCTGAGGAGGTCGCTCTCGCCGAGTGTAACCTGGTGAGCTGAAACCAAAATCTTCCGATCGGTCACTGAATGCACCAGGCACAGGAAAGCAGAGCGCCTGCCGTCGCTCTGCTTCGCCTTTTCCATGGAGCCATTTTCAGCCATGACAGTTGCTGCTGCTGCGTTAGTTTCCCACATGATATTGATCTTGTTTTTGTGCTGGTTGATCAATAAGAAATTGAGGCAACTTCATCTTTAAAGCACAAAATCTAATGTGCCTCACATCAGCAAATATCAACAGCTGCTAGTGAATAAAAATATTGAAAGAAATATTTTCTAAGAGTCTGATTAAAAACACTGTAAAAACTGCATGAAATTAGTAATTGCATTAATGGAAGGCAGCAGCAGATAGAAAGGTTCTATCTTTTGCTGTGAATCTGGAAACAGGAACCAGATTTGATCCAGATGACCTGGGGGGTCTGGGTGTTTTATAACAGAGCAGATCAATAATGCATTAGATAATACCAACACCACAGACATTATTTCAGCTGGGTTATTGTTTGACATTTTATTATTGCTCTTGCAATAAATTTATCACCAGATGCACAGCCGGTTCCAGTACATGCATAAAACACAGGGCAAATCTGCAGTGCGTGTTGCAACGGCCTCTGCAAAAGAGAGCAGCTGAATAAACTGCTATTTAGATTTTACTGGTGTTATTGCACAAAATGTAATCTGACACATTTCCACACCTGCTGTAACTTGTATTTTTCCAACCCTTTCACGCTGTGTATATATTCTGTATTATTCTGCTGTTGATATGAGGCTGTGTCTTTTATTTCAGGTCCCTGCAGCTCTGCTCACGTTTTCCTGGGATGCAGCAGTGCAGGCTGATATCGCCGCTGCGGGTGGAAAGAGCCCGACCCTCCTCAAACCAGCGCTGCTGGACAAGATCAAAACGTTGAGCTGAGCGCACACACACACACACGCGCTCCCTGAACGCTCCTTCGCTGCCCCCCCCCCCCCCCCCCCCCCCCCCACACTGCTGGGGTGAAATTGCTCCCTCGACTAGTGATAAATTTATTTTTTACAAATTCTTACCAGTAGCAGAGGTTAAAAAAAATCCCCGGGGCAACTTCACCTTGATGTGTTTGTTTTTTGCTGAGCTTATCTGTCCACCTGGGGGAAATGACGCTGCCCCACCTCAGCAGGAAGTCACGGTGGAAGAAGCACTACTGACAGGAAGGAGTAACGACGCAGTTTACGTGTGTTTGTCTTATCGTTGAGTCCCGAACGCCTCGGCAGCAGGCAAGGCAGCAGCACTTTGTGCTCCAGCCAACCGATAACCAGTCAGGTAAACGTTTCGCGGCATGTTGAGACCTCGTTGAACTGTGTCACCGCGTTCTTCTCCTTTCTTTGAACCGTAGAAAATCAAGCTCAAGTCAAAGAAAAAGCAACTTGTTTCTTAAGCCTGAGTATCTCGGCACCAACTGTAGCTCCTGAGTGTTTCAGCACACTGACTGTCCGTGCTGTGTTTTGGATGTTCAGGTGTTAACTGCGTGTGTATTCCGTTGACTGATTGTCTGCTCTGATTTGATGTGACGAGTTTTTCTCGGCTACTATAAACATGCATAAGCTTATGTTTGGGTCTCCGTGTCCTCCGCCCCGCAGCGGCCTGACACTCCTCGATGTTGTACAACAGACGTCTGTGTTTGCTACCAGATGAGCACAAGCCTGATTCATTAATCAAAGCCATTTGATGGTAAGCATTAAATGTAGGAGGATTTTGATTATTAACTACTGATAGAAAACAAAAGTAGTTTTCTGTTTTTATTTCAAGCACTTTGAAGGATTACATGAACTATAACTAATAAAAAAAAAAAACAAGAATTCAGCCACTGAGTGCCCTGGTGAGTTAAAAATGATTTAGCATTACCTGGTCCATACTTCTCAAATAGAAGCATTAATCGCAACTTGCTCTGGCATGCAGATAATCAAAAGTTACTTTTCTTTTGTTGAAACCAGCAGCTTGTCCTGTCGATGCTGGCTTTATTTATTCTCATGTGCTGTATTTGTGGAAGTATTTTCTGTTTCGGTTAATAACTACGCTTACAATATTTTCTGTGTAAAGTGATTCAGTAATTTCAGCTTAAACACTTATAGACTGAGTTATCATAACACATCATTGAAGACTTTTTTTTGTGCTGTATTTGAATCTCTGCCAGGTAAATTGGTAAAAAGCTAATTATTTTTCTTGCATTTGTTAGGTTAGGATGACAACAACCTACCTCTCATTAATTCAGATTCACCTAAAGAGAGATTTACACAAACCAGAGTAGATCGTAGAAGCTTTTTTGTTAGTTTCACATTAACTTTCATGTTTCTTTTTTGTTTTTGCTCATGAAAAACAATTCCCAGGTGTGTCATCAAATAATCGGGTGTCTCCAGAACCTTTGAGGCCAGATAATGAAAGCATGTGGCTTTCATCAGGTGTCTAACTTTACACAGATTAGTGAGCAGTTGTGATCAGTCCAAATGTTTTGCTGCTTTTTAACCTGCCTGTATTAAAAGAAAAAAAAAGAAAAAAAAAAAAGCTTGAACTGTGTCTCAACTTTGATTTTAATCGAGAATTGTGTGTCAGGCTGCACGATGTTTAAGATGCCATAATGTCGAGTCCTGCAATTGCGATTTGACTTGTGGTAAATAAAAAGAACACTTATGTTTAATGATGCTGATATCTGTACTTTTAAATGTGTTCTTGTCATTTTTCATAGATTTTCGTGTTTTTGACTTCTCTTGTCACCACGTATGACTGAATGTTTAATGTGAAATATGATTTTTCAGTGCTATCCGCTGCAGTAGAGATCCAACTGTTGATTTTGAGCGTGATGGGACAGTTCATTTCAACACTTTTCCGTTCATGTGCATTTAGCCTTGTGTAATAATGGTGTAGGAGTGGTTTGCTCCACAGCAAAGATTACATGTTTCACACCAACTTTAACGACACCAGACGGAAACATATTTAATAGAGACACATGAGGCAGCTTTTATTTCCTACAACAATCAGCTGGTTTGTTTGTAACTCAGGAACAGTGGCCAGAGAGCAGAGCAGCCAGCAGGACTGGAACATCGCAGGTTAGATAACCAGACGACAGAATTCTCCAAGAACACTTCCCAGCAGGCGCCCACTTCACAAACCTCATCTTCTGTGAACTTAAACCAGCGTCCAGGGCAGACATGGCTCTCAGAACCATGTCTGCCTTGGCTTTAATGATCCGATGCTCAGTTCTCAGTTCCAGGTCTGCAGCCCACCTTGAGCGATCTCATTATTTTACCTTGAAGAGTCAGATTAAGCTTGCTCAGAAACTTTCATACATAGTTTTGCTATGCTAACCCAAACTATAGTCTAAAGGTGCCGGAAAGGTAACTCTCCGTTTTGAGGCAGTCAGCCAATAAATAATTTGTTAGCACATAAAAAATTCAAACTAAAAGTAAGCTAAAACATTTTGGTTGTGCAACATTTGTTTTAACACAAGGTTACTAGGAGCCACAACGTGCAGACACCACACCTGAGGGTGTTTGCCCTTTTTCTTCCTCCATACTCCAGAGGGCTTGGGCTCAAAGCTCCAAAGAAGAGTCCAGAATCACACTGTAATCACAAGTTTGTCATTCTTTTATCCAACACTCACCGTGTCTTTTAACATTCACAAAAATAACTGCATGACTCCAGAACCTCGTCATGTCCACCTCTACTACTTTCATTAATAGTTAGTGTCCGCTTTCCTGATCACCGTTATGGCCAAGAGCGGGATTATGAGACCGACTGACTGACAGATGGTCAGTTTGTGGATCAGTGGATAAAGAAGTGGACATTGAATGCACCGGTTCACATCTTTCACAGTGATCACCATTGCAGTCACTTGAGCAAGGCCCTTAAATAAGCTCCTCGGAGATCCATACTGTGGTCAGGCTGTGGTCAGAGGATACGGTTTATGTGGGGGGATGAAATTAATTTTGCCAAAGGATGATAAAAAAAAAAAAAGTGATTGTTTTGGACGTCATGTATAAAGTTGTTCCTAAACTGACAGTTTTAAATGTCTGAACCTTGATGAGCGACTGTCTGAAGTGAGTTGGAACAATGAGAACAATATGTAAGTGCAGTGCTTCTATTCATGTTTAATGAATTCTGTTCAAGTATTCTTAAAAGATACAGAAAATACATATTTATAAAACACCCTCACACCAACTCTAGCTGTACAAGAACAGATCTAACCACTAGTCCAAAAGAGTTGTCAGAAGTAGAACCTGCGGAATGAATGTACCCACAGACCTATCAGGTAAATGTACAGATAGACTTTCAGCCTCTCCGCTCTGTCCTCCAATAATTGTTAATATATACACATGAAATATAGGATTTTCAATTTCCTCAAACATTCAAAATGCGTAAATAATGTAATAATGATTCTTAGGATGCTCGTCAAAAACTGGCCTTTTTTTGCCGACTCTTTCGTTAGGAGAAAAGAAAAAGAAAAAAGAAAGGGTTTGGGGTAGTAGTAAAGTTGACTTTTAATACTGTACAGAAGCTACCTGCAGCAAGACCAGAACCCGAACAGGAAACAGAACTACAGACAGTGGAGCTTGATCACTCGGTGGCGAGGGTTGCCGCGGAGCTGGCTACAGGCAGAGCAGCGTTGTTGGAGGGGGTGACTTCCATGAGACAGTCTTCATTCCTGGAAGGACCTGGAAAGAAAACGCGCACAGGTTCAGGAGTCGAGTCTCAATTCCTGAACATCCCACCTGCATGAGAAGTGACCAGATTCATTTTAGACATTAAAACAAGCTAGCACGGTCTTAAAATCAGCAGCGGTTCAATGATTTTAACCAGTGCGCAGTGGGATGGATCCAGTTCAGGTCAGAGTGCCTGCTCTCTGAAAACCTTCGCTGCCAAACTACACTCACATACTCCATCTTCAGTTAACAGAAGCAAAGCATTTTACTTGCTTTAATTTTCTTCCTAATTTGTGTGTCTTCCTTTCTCATTTCAGGTCTTCACTCTAAAACTAAATTGTTGTTTTAAAGAGTGAAGCTCCCTTCATACATTTGCTACAGATCTCAAGTTAAAAAATAAAATGGAAACAAAAGCATTTGCCACTTTCCTTGGTTTGGTTTTTTTTATTTCAGGCATTTGAAAAATCTAAATAGATTTATAATTTTAGAAAATAAAATTCACGTTTTCCTTGGAAAAAAAAAAAAAAAAAATTGTTTGTGAAATAACTGTTTTTCAGATTTATTTGTGCCAATGTGGCACACGAGACCCCTGAAAAATATTCAGAATTCATAGCCACTGTCACTTTCTTCCAGTTTTTTTTAGCAGCTCTACAGCTAATCGTGAGCCAGCAGTGTCCAACATCAGGTCTGTATTCGTCTAAAAACAAACACAAAGCCCTGCAGTGAAGCGATCATCAGCTTTAATCAGTATCTTGATGTGATATGTCAACTTGTCCATTCCAAAAGAAAATCACATCAAATAAACTGATATAATCAATTGGCTTCTTAAATCCAATCTTATGCGTTTTTTTTTTTTTTATCCATTAGTTTTCTGGATTGTTTTTAAAGCCTTTGCTTTATTTCCTCTCCGTATGTTAAACTCACATCCACAGTGGGTTTCTTATTCTTCTGTGATTATTTCTGTATAAAGGTTAAAAACATTAAATGAAATAATTATAAGCTGATGTTTTAAATCAAATATTAAACTAAGCTCCAATTCTTTGTTAGATTGATTGGTTTTATACCTTTCCTATATATTTAAGAATGAAGACGAGTAGTCACATGGAAAAACATGAACATTGAACCTGAAGCGTTGTGCTCTTCACTCCTTCTCACCAATTTCTGTGGAGATAATGATGCAGTCGTCTTCGTCGTCTTCCTCAGTATCCGCCTGAAAACCTTCGGCCTCCATTTCGACCTTCTGACAAAGACAGGCCAAAAGTCAGCTGAAGAACTGCACATTTCCACATGATGCAAAAAAAAAAAAAAAAAAAAAAAAGACTTGAGGGTGTCGGACTACCTCCTCTGTGTCGGAACACCTCTTCATGAACTTCCTGATGGACATGCACCCGGTGCTTTTCCTCTTGCTGGTGGCGGAGGGCGTGGTGGAGGACGTCTGTGGCGTGGTGGGGGAGTTTCCCTGAGAGCCCGTGGCCGCCTGGGCCTCCTCCTCTCGGGCTCCTGTGAGGAGGTAATTCCACTGGCAGGGCACGGGGAGGGCCTCCAGGCCGAAGCGGGACAGGACCTCGGCGTTCACGTACCAGCAGCAGCGCCGGTAGGCGGAGCGCTTCTCGTACACTGCGTTGTCCTTGATCAGACGCCTGATCAAGATTCTGGTCAAGAGAAGACGGGGAGGGACGATCTGTACGGTGTTTTCAACGGGCGTTGCAGTTGCGCACGCAGCTCGTTTCCACAGTCGATCCTCACCTGGTGGGGATGTTTTCTGCAGAGCTCTGAGGGCTGGACAGATCTGAGGGCGGCGGCGAGGAGCACGACTGCTGGCGGCAAAACTCCTGAAACTCGCTGATGATCACTTTACCGCTGTTGACGTTACCATGCAGAAGGGGCAGCAACTGACCGAGTACTGTCAATGATAAATAAAAAAAGAGCTTTTTAGTACTGGTCACAACCACAGAGACGTCTGAGAAGCCTAAAACCACACAAGAGACACTCCTGTTAATCATTTTATCATTCAGAGGGCTGCTGGAGTAGCATTGTGACAAATTTAAGGAAACATGGACGAACAGTCAGAAAAAAAAAAATTCAGTGAAATGCAGAGGTACGTCACCTCAAACAAACGTACCAACATGAAGCATCTGCCGATTTAATAATGGAGTGTAGAACAGTAACTAATCAATATGACTTCAAAGGCTTAACATAGAATTTAGACATAAAGATGATCAAAATGAAAACTACATGCATGCCGATACAACGGTATTCGCATTTATAATGTAGGTGGAGATGTGACACTGCAGAGAAAGCTCCATGAACACCGGGGCACATGGGCCGTCCACAGCAGAGGCGAGCTGGTTCAGGAAGAAAACAACACTACATTTCATTAAAAACAAACAAAACAAGTGACTAACGCAGACATGCTATTCCAATAGTGTGGATCATCCTCAAGAAAGATGTCTGACGCAGTGTATAAATGGGAGTGTTCCGTAATTTATCTCGACTACTGCAGATTTCACAGACACAAGAAGGGACTGGCTGATGCTCAATCACTTAATTTAAGGTTCTCTCAATAATTTCAGTGGCAGTTTGAAATGCTATGGCTTCAACGATCCAAACCCACGCGAGGAAGAAGTTTTCTAAGGGGATGCACGCACACGCACACGCACACGCACACGCACACACACACACACTTACACTGGGTTTCTTTCTGATTCTTCTCCGACAGCTCTTCTGGGCTCGGACTGGTGTCCGTCTTGGGTAAAGGCTCCACCAGGCATATAGCGTAGGACTGAAACTGTTCCAGACTAGATCCGTCGCCCTCCCAAATGCAGCCCTTCACCACCGGCTCCAGCACCTTCATCTTCTTCTTGTTGGACATCAGCTCGTCCCACTCCCTCGCTTTCAGCGTCTGTCGCAGTTTTTGCTTTTCCAGATCGCCGCCCTCCTGGAAGGTAGAATCCGTGTTTAAAACACTTTCACACTGCATGCTGACACACCAACTGAGAGAACCTACATACCTCTTCTTCCAGCGCTCCCTCATCTTCGGAGAGGTAGCCATGCGGAACGAAGAAGCCATCATCATCGTCATCATCTTCGCCTCCTTCCTCTTCATCTTCCTGAAAGCAGCAGTTTCTTTTGTTTAGTTTTTTTTCCTTGTTTATCTAACACATCTGTTGCCTGGTTGAGCCTGGCAGTCTTCACACTGCTGCTCCTCCAAGTAAAAGACTCTTCTTGAGGACTTCATGCTGGCCGAATAGCTTCCATGTCATAAAGTTTAACCTTTGCATTCACTAAGTGTCGGACTTATGACGTGGGGTCATCACAAATGACTAAGCAAGCACACAGTTTTACAGCATGTGTGCATATGAACTTCAACACCCTACCAAGAGCCACAACAAGGCATTGTACATAAATCTATTTCAGAGCCAGTACTTAAAGAGGTAAAAAAAAAAAAGAATGGAAAAGAAGAATGAGTATTTTTACAATAGAAAATGAGGGTGAACAACTGGCACACTACCCTTTTTTGGCTCAGCTGAATATCATTCTGTGGGGACTCTCAAACGAAATCTGAGTTGTTAAATGAGCCATTTATAAGAATCTTATGCCGAGTTAAAAATGAAAGTGTCACACACACCCATGTGTCCATAAAACCAACGATCAAAATTAAAAGTCTCAGAGAGACTTGATTGAGTGTGGACAGGTTTTCACAGCGTTTCAGACTCATCTGTAGCTTGATGTGGAGAGAAAACAGCAAATGTGATGCTGAAAAAGTGCAGGAGTGAAACTTTCAGAGAGAAGTGTTCACGTTACTTCCAAATAGGCCCTCATAATAGTGCAGTGACTGTGTGTCTTCTCTTCAGTCCATGAATAAAACAACAGGTGTGACATGCAAACTTGATTTTTCTTCAAACTCACCCCTTCACTATGAGACAGCGACTCTCCTGGTTCTTCCTCCTCCCATTCATCATCACTATCAACCTCATAGTCAAGCAAGTCCTGTGGTGGTAAGAAAAACCAAAACACCATCAACGTCAAAGCCAAAGCATCCGACTGTCTTCAACTAAACTAAACCGAATCAACGGCGAAAATTTCTAGTAAAGAAAAAAAAATATGAAGACACGAAAGAAATACAATAAGAATATTAGAGTATTTGCCGACTTGAGTATGGTTAGATGAAGACAGTCATCCTAACAAAACAGCTTTACCTTGTCCTGCCTGAAGGGGCAGCGAGGTGAAATATGGACGCTCTTTTTACTGCATGTGCCCCAGTAAGCTGGGCGGTGGTTCTCATGGAACTGGAGCAGCTTCATCGGTCCGTGACGCTCACGGTCTGGTATGCCATCTGCTTTTGGGCCTTCCACTGCCATGCAATCGCTACAACATCCATGAAAAAATTTAAAATAAATGTCAAAAAGTTACAAAAACAACAGTCCAAAACAAATCTATACTTGCGTTGGAGGCAACAGTTAATGCAGTTAATATAGTATGTCCTCTGGTTTTAAACAACAGTTGCCACATGAAGACAACAGCATTTTTGTGTCAGTAAGAATGATATTGCAACACATTACACCAGCAACAAAACAACTCAATCAGTGGGGTTTATTTCACTCTCAGGAGAAATTTTCAGATGGGCCTGAAAGGCACTAGAACCATTACAGGTGAGCTTAACGTTCTAGCCTAGATAGCTCAGCCCAGCTCCCACCCCATTGGAGGAGCTCCCGTTGGGAGCGGAGACGTTCGCGGCGCGTGCGGCACTTCCGCGTCCAGTGCGTTCCTGTCCTCAGGGCTTTGTTTCTTCGTTTTTCTTTATTTGCACAACGTCAAGGTATGGCGCACTGAACGGTGAGTAAACCTCCAAACATTCGTCTCCGCCGTTCTGCAACGACGCTCCGTCCTTCTACGCGTGCAATGAACCAGGGTCAGTGCACGCGTACATGTACGCGCAGGGGCAGGTCGAACGGCGAAGGGATTTGATTGGTTTAAAAAAAAGGTGTCCCCTCAAGACTATTGGTTGCTGTTTGTCCCGTTTTACTCCTGCTGTAGATAGCGGATATTTTCCAAACTACTTTAAAAACACGCTATGAATTGCTTCCCATCGGGTCATAAAGATCATTTTAACCAGTATTTAAAAAAATGTATCTCATTCAAATCGCCAACCCTAGCTTTAAGCCGTTCACATTCATTCTGATATCATGAGACCAAGACGACACGAGGGACAACACTAAGAAAAGCCCAGATTCCACTGAATGCGTTGCGGCGCGCCCTGACGCCATTCTAACCAATGGCTGTTATTTAACCGGATGCTTTACAGCTGCATTTCATTAGTGCCACAGCGCAACGCGACGCAGCATAAAAGACAAACAGCGAGTCTATTTTCTCCAGGTGCCGCAGCCGACATGCAAGAGGAGAAAGACCGCTAAAAACACACTTTTACAACTAAAACACAGGAGTACCAGAAACACATGCAGCAGGTCATGGTGTGAGACCACTGCAGAGGACGTGACGTGGCACGGCCACTCTCTGTCCAGCAGAATATGGGGGAAGAGGCTTGAAAACTCCGACCCAGTTTCCAAAGTCTGGGAACTTTTCATTGAAACTGAACCAGGAAACCCTGCGAAGCTCAACTGTCATTCCACGGCAGCATGACGGTGGCGCATCAACACCTTAAACGTCGACACCCCAGAGCCGCTGCGTCATAACGTACCACAGAGAACAGACACTTTAAAATAGAGATAACGGTGACAATGGAAAAAAACATTAATAGATTAGCTGAAAAACAACAACAACAAGAAGGGTGGGGGCCATGCCTCAGAAGACAAGTCAACTTCTGAACAGCACAAGGCATTGTTGTCAAGCTGCAATTCATGTTCAATGACGCATGACAAGTTATTGAGACGCTGACATTTGTTGATGTGGTTTAACCTCCAGTTTTGTGGGCTTCTGTTTCAATAATGATATTTCAATAACCACTACATGCTTCTGCTACGTCCGACTGTTGCAGGAACCTTTTACCTGTCCCATAATTTTCACCCAAAAATCAAAAGACTTTTTGTGGCTACTGTAAAATGGCAATATTGCCAGACACACTTAAGAAATTACCAGAAATTCTACTACATTGATGACATTTTCTCAAATATTTTTTTTTATATTTCAAGAATAACAGCCATTTGAAAATAACATGTTATCTTTCATCTATTTATTCAACAAAGTGCTCAGGAGAGTGAAAGAAGGAAGTGCACATCTGGAAAAAGTGTTTTCAAACTGACTCAGAGCAGATTCCTGAACACTCACCGAACACTGAGTCACTTATTTCTATCCGTCATTGTTAATTTAATTTTATTTGTATTAGAAAATGTCATTTTTATTACCATCAACAGGTTTTGGAAATTGCTTGGAGAAGTTCAACAACAACCAGTCATTTAATACAGCAGAGATCTGGTCTCCTACAACAGAGCCATGCTGAAATAATCCGACTTGATCCTGTTGAATATTGTCGATGAAACCATCCTGAGGGCAGCGTCTCCACGCAAAACAAATTCTGTACAATGGTGCTTTAAAAGCATGTCAGTGCTCCTTCATAACATTGAGCGGAGTTTACCGCAGGGAGCTTTACTCCTATTATATATCATCATCTTTGCGCGTTCTTCTGTGATATCTACTTTCTCATCTTGGTTCTTTCCTAGAGGAACTTTACAAACGTCAATATGGCGAGTCTTTTTGGCTTAGTTTTCTTGCCGTCTGACCTCTGAAGTTTGGTGCCGTCATGGGACTTTTGTGCTAGGAGCTCTTTAAATAAAATTGAATTGAACCCTCCGACTGAATAAATCGCTCTAGCTCCATCTTCTATGCCGATTTGTTCTGTGCAGGGCTGTGGGGAGCTGGATTGTTAAATTCAAGTCCTCCCCATTCTCTGTGGATAAATTTATTATATGAAAGTTTGAACTCGTCCTCACTGACTTCATCTGCAGAAATTGCTGCTGGCATCAAATCTCAACACATCGATTCAAGGAAATAGACGTCACTGAATTCAGTTTGAGCACTTTTTCCAAAATGCTGCAGCATCCCTGGTGGTTGATGTTATAAATTTAATCTGAGCCATCATAAACTATAGTTCCAAAAACTTTGACATTAACTTTGGTGACAATATACCACAGCTTTGTTATGACCATAAAAAGAAAGCGGTTCCTCACCTGGGTGACTCGGTCTGTCTGGGTTTGGTGGGACCTGACCGCCTGGGTTTCTTCCCGATCCATTCTTTCAGGCCATTTAGATTATCGTCAGGTTCCAGCAAAAATTGATCCAGCTCCTCCAGAACAGATTCCTCACACTGAACCCGAGTTAATGGCGCCAGAGACATGTTTTCCTTTATCTCAAAAGGAGCAAACTTCCCACAAGCAGCTGCAAGTTTCTGAAACAAAAGTATTGAATAGCTTGAAGTAATGATATCAATACCAAAACCATGTTTTGCTTCTTGTTAATCCAGAGGATTAAAACCAGCGTTCAGGGAAAAACACAATGCCTGAAGAAAACCTCAAGTACACAGCTGGAAGGAGATTGAAAGTGTTCCATCTACAAACCTTTGGAGCCTGTTGGGTTTTGGGTTTCTTCAGAAATCTTGTAATTTCTGCTTTCTCGGCTTTGAGGCGCTGTAAACAAAATATATAGTAAGTGAAGTGATTACTCAATAAAACAGCCGGAGTATATAGATACTGCAGTTTGCACCCAGTCCTCACTGAGACAATGGGATGACTTACATCCTTCTCTTCTTTCAGACGTTTCTCCTCTTCCTTCATTCGCTTCTCTTCCTCCTTCTTGCGTTTTTCCTCAAGCTTGGCCCTGAGTAAAATTAATGATATAAGTTGTAATTCAAAAGAAAACGTAAACCAACACTGACTTACAGTACAGGAGAAAGACATTTCCTTGGGATCCAATCTCAGATTACTCACTCAATCTTGGATTTCCGCAGTTCTTCTTTTGCCTTTAACCGCTCAGCTTTTTCTTTCTCTTCCTTCTCTTTTTTCTCCCTCTTCTCAATCTCATCTTTTTCTTTTTTCTCACGTTTTTCTTTTTCCCGTTCCTCCTTCAGTTTGCGAGCTTCTTCTTTCTTTTTCTCTTTTACAGCCTTGGCCTCTTCCTTCTGTCGTTCTTTCTCCTGCTGCAGCTGAATCCTTTCCTGTTCCTTTAAATTCAACATTAAAAAGTCAGTTTTCAGCTTTGGATGATAAAATACATGGCAAACTGTGGTTTTGTTTCAATCATGGTTGAAACTCACACTCTTGCATAGTTTACTGAATGTTCTCACCTTTATTAAGTTTTTTTTAGTTTTTTTGATCAGACTGCCTCTTGGGGGCGGCCCTTGGTTCCTGTGAAAGAAAGAGAAACAAAACCATGACACCAGCCTTATAATATTACAATATATTGTCTGATGTAAGTGTGAACATATTGACAACTAGAATTTGGCACTCAGAGAGCGCAGACCTCCGCCACGGCTCAAATCAGTCACCAACAACAATAAGAACACCATATATAATAAAACAACATTGTGATCGGGGGAGTGGTCGGAGCGGAGCGCTGCGGCGCCTCTCTCTCTAGCCCTCTCTCCCTGTGTGTGTGTGTGTGTGTTTATCTGAAAAGGAAAACCGAAAAGCAACATAATTTATGTTATTTTACTTTATTTAAATTTGAAAATTGACCGGATTCTCTCATATTTTCCGTTCCCGACTTCCTGTGTGGTGCGATCTGCTCTGTCCAGCTTTACAACTGGTGCTCCACGGCACGCGAGGCTCGCGGAGAAAATAGAGAGGAGCGGCCGCGGTCCACAGCGCGAGCCACTACGCACGCGGCACTCCCCCGCGTCTCCTGTATGAACCGTCAGATAGGTCAACAGGGTCACCGATCTGAAACTGGGTGCTTGGCGCTTCCGCGCGTGGCGCGTCCTGTGTGAACCAGGCGTTTGCCCCCCCCCCCCGTCGGCGGGCCTGCAAAACTATGTGAAAGACTCCCTATCTCTCAATGATAAAGAATCCTTTAAAAAAATTCCTGGATCCAGACAGTGATCCGGATCATCACCAGAATTTAATGGATTCTAAGTTAGCCCAAGACCCACCTTTCCACAAAGTTTCATTGCAATCCATCCATTACTTTTTCCATAATGTCGCTAACAGACCAACCAACAAACCAACGTGATTCCATAACCTCCTTTGCAGAGGTAACTATATAGAAAAACTCACTACCAACAGGAGTACCTGTTCAATTATTAATTTCAACCAGAGGTACCTGGCATCTTTACAAGCACTTCTCCTCATAAACTAACTAAGGTTTGTGTGTCTGTTGCTGCCAAACTTTCCACTGCTGAAAATCTCAGACGTGCGATACCTGCAAGCTGGTCTTCAACAGGAAAAGCAATGAATGCAAATGCTTCAACCTGTGTTCCTCATTGCATTGCTATGGCTCAGTTGTTAGACCAGGTTATCTCTCAATCACAAGACTGTAGGCTTGATCGACCATCTCTAACTGACCATATGAAAACAGTGAACCCTAAATTGCTGAGAACAGAGGTCATGGATGCAAGGTTAGTGCCAATGGCAAGAGTTGCCGCTGGGTTGAATATATTGAACAGTGCAAAGTGCTTTCAAGCTGCCAAAGCAGTGAATATGTGCTATGTAATCAAATAAGTCCAAAGTAAACCATTTTAGTGAGACAACACTGGAAAAGAAGTCGGCCCTCAAGAGCAACACAGACCAAAAGCACCAGAAATTCTCAGGTCCTCAGCAACGGCAGTGAGAAATAAAACAATCGGAAAATGATGCAACACTGCAAAGTATCTGCTTTTTTTCCTGTTTTTTTGTAAGACATAGCAGGTGAAATTCTTTGCTGACATATATTTAGACTTGCAGATCCCATCTCCAAAATGTCAAAACCTTTCAGAAGGACAAAACCCAATGATGATTTGGACGGTGTGGTTTAGAGGTAGACTGCTATGTTTTTCCAGGGCTGATACCAATATTTAAAGCCAACATTGATTTGTAGTAAAGTGAAAATATTGGTGTCAAAGTTTTGAGTAATACAAAGCCTCTCAGGCTCCCACAGCTAATTCCTGTTTGTGTTTTGTAGGCTAACGACAGAGTTTTCACAGTTTCCGTCTGGTTATTACCTCCGCCAAGGAGGTTATGGAATCACGTCGGTTTGTTGGTTGGTCTGTTAGCGACATTATGGAAAAAGTAATGGACGGATTCCTATGAAACTTTGTGGAAAGGTGGGTCTTGGACTAACTTAGAATCCATTCAATTTTGGTGATGATCTGGATCACTGTCTGGATCCAGGAATTTTTTAAAGGATTCTTTATCATTGAGAGATAGGGCAGTCTTTCCCGTAGTTGGGCAGGCCCGCCGGTAGGGGGCCTGTGCGGCGCGGCAGCACTCCGCTCCTATCACACCCCGATCACAATGTTGTTTTATTATTTATGGTGTTCTTATTGTTGGTGGTGACTGATTTGACCTGTGGCGGTGGTCTGCGCTCTCTGAGTGTCAAATTCTAGTTGTTTGTGTTTTTCTGAGTGAGGGAAATAAATGCCTGTTACTGAAATAGTGAGCATTTTTGTTTGTATTTAGTAAGTGAAATGTTTAATTTGTTCCAGCAAGTTTTGCAACTGTTGTGCTGCGAGTATGTCAATGGGTTTTCCCATCAAAGTCAGTATTAAACTAGTGAGATTTTTTTGTTGCTTTTTGACAATGCATGTTGTGATTTACTGTGTGTAACCAATCAGATGGCGCTGTGGTCGGGACAATGCTGGAAGATGCTGGAAGCAGAGTAGACTCCAGGCAGAGAGACGCGGCTGCATCCGAGCCATAACCATAGTTTATTACTGATCTCTTATCAGCCATCAGATTAAAAAAGGCTGATGTGCATCAAAATGCTGAATAACGGCACCAATGATCGGCCCTGCCGATGATCGGTCAATTAACTAGTGTGGTTATAACACAACGAAGACCCAATTGAAATGGGCGAAGACTGATATCACCTGGGAAAAGTTATAACAGTTGTAATGTAAATCAACATCAACAGTTAACTTTAAAACAGGTCTGAATGGACCTGTAATAATTATGACCATGTTAAAACATCAACGTTTAAGTAAAAATCAAGACATATGACAAGCAACACATATCTACCTAGTTGCAATAATTATGAAACCTTTTCTTTTTTTCATAAAGGATAGATATTGTGCAACTCTGGATGGGTTAAAAAAGAAAATCAAGAAGTTAGTAACCACTGCTGTACATACGTTAGGGGTGGATGGGGACATAATCTTGTTCTCTTTTATTTCCTCTTCATTTTTCTTGTTTGCAGCTTTGGTGTCTCCGTCCCGGCGTTGCTTCTCCTGCTGCAACTGGAGCGTCTCTCCTTTACCCTTTAAATTCAATGAATGAAAAGTACTGTGTAAAAAAACAAGTCCAAAAATGTGGATAACAAGCACAACCTATGATAAATTAGACTGCGCTGTTAATCATTTTTAAAATTCACAAGGATAAAGAGTTTTGACAGTGTTGTAGACATGGCTGCAAGGTAAAGTAAATCCTACATATGCATCACAATCTACAATTGACTCAAACTGATTAGGCAACCTCCGTTATTACTATATGATAGACACTGCACAACGCTGGATTGCTTAAAAAAAAAAAAAAAAAAAGCTGGTAATTACTGATGTACATACTGCAGGTGTAGACAGAAGGGCAGGCTCATCATTCTTGCACTCCTTGGGGGAGTTATTAGATGTGGAGCAAGGTGATGAATCTGACAGCATGGACATGTTTCCCAGGCTAGAGGAATTTTTGGGTTTGTTTTGCTCCTCTGGCTCGCTAGCCGAATCCTGCGTTGTGCTGAGCTCTGAGACCGATTCTGTGGACTCGTTCTCATCCACCTTTTCTCCTCCATCGTCAATTACATCACAGCCTAAAGAATCTACAGAGGATGTCTCAGGAGTGTGATCAACACTGCTGGATTTGGCTCTTTTGTCCTTGTGGGGATGCTTGTCTTTTGTTGCAAGGCAGGGAGAGGCAGGAGTGGCGGCGACAGCACTCTTTACAGGGGATGAAGTGTTATCATCAGTCAGATCAATAATATTGCTTTTATTTGAGGGCGCAGGACGCCTACAGCTTAGGAAGTTATCAAGGGGTCCACGGCCATTAATTAACGGCGGGCCACTGCGGACAGAGAACGGAGAGGTCTCACTGTCCAGGTCTGAGACTTCAAGTTTCGGGCATGCATGAGCACAGGGACGCTTTGCAGGTTGGTTGCCTTTAGGTTCAGGGTTAAGGCGCTTGAATGGGAGACGAGCTGAAAAGAGGGGGAGAAAAAGGCATCACAAGAGGTTGTGCCATTGCAAATATGTTTGATAGCTGACAAATGGACTGCTGTTTTCACCTTGAACAAATTTCTTGTTGGCATTTTTGCTTGACTTGCAGGCCATTCCTGGAAAACAAAGTGTTGCAAAAATTACTTGAATGCAAAACAATCATGTCAAATCAATCATGGGATCACCTGTGGCGACCCCCTGAAGGCAGCAGGCCAAACATTCGGCAACATAAACAACTCAGCTGTCAACAATGAGCTGCTTACTCAGAACACTGTAAATTGACAGGTTGGGCAGCTGTGTAGCATGTCACTGAGAGAAGCTTTCCTTTAGAATGACTGATGGGTGGGCACAAGAGGCCAAACCGCTTCACTTCTAAGCTTAACATCACTTCACGTTTGGCGAAGTGACTGAGGATTTATTCAAGCTGCTCAGCCTCTTTTTATTGTTCACTGTCCGCATGCAGGAGCTCAACATCTGTCCACTGCTTTTAACAACCTCATGTCAGCTATAACACACACACACGCCGTCAGGTTTTTGAAAAGAATCGAAAAATGCATTAAAACGCCCCGCATGAAGAGTGGCTGTTTTGTGCTCGGTTGTCTCTCCCGCCAACCCCGTGCCAGGGCCGGTCAGTCGGTGCTGCAGGCCCGGTGGAGTCCGCGGGGCAGAGACACCTTTACAGTCAGTGGGTTGTCATGCAAATGATGCCCGTGGCCCGTTAACGCAGAAACCTTAAACAACTGTACAACACTGACCAAACAGCTGCACAACGGCGGCACAACACCTGCACGCGCATAAAAAGGCGGATTAACGGATTAGCAGCGAAGACATCATTATTATTTAGTGCCACGGAGCCGGCCGTGGGGCTAGCGCGACTAGCCCGAGTGCTAACCCAACACAACTAGCCACTAGCTCCAGACCTATCGTAATGTGCGAGTTAGCACCGTTTAGGCGACAAAGTTGCAAAATGTAAGCCATTTTTAACAACACGATAAAGTTTCGTCAATATCATGGCTGTCAACTGGGTGAAACCTAAGATGTGGATGGAAGTTAATGTTTGTTTCCTGACGTCGGCTTCACATAAAAGGTAGCAGGTTAAGTGCATATGTCACACTAATACTCAGGCCTGGTCAGTATCATGATGTGTCTGCATCTACACAATGATAGTAACATGTTGACAATGACAAATATAGCCTGCCGAAACCTCGTGTTTACACACAATATTTATAAGAGAATCCTTTTAACTTAGGTGAGTTATACTATGCTTCTCGGCGAATTCCAAACTATATAACGCAGTTGTCGAGGCGGTTTTTGTATTAGGTTAGAGTTATGAGGGGGGGAAAGCAGCAATAGCGCGCTACACAAGCCGTCGTCCTCACCTTTTCTGCGGGGAGTCGATGTTGCCAAGTGCCCGTCGTTAGCTTCAGGGTCGACCGCCGACATAATAGCCAATGCCGCAAATAAGAAGAGGCGGTCTGCGATATATTCCAGCTAAGGTTCAACCGCGCGGCGGACTATACCCTCCTGCAACGAGCGACTACTGTACTGCTGTCCAAACTGCATGAACTACAGGCTTCATTCACACCACCATGGCGCAGACACCTCCAGCAGCTCCTGTTTGCCCCCCTACTTTTTCCCCGCTGCCTGCCTCGCGCTCCTCAGTCGGAATTGGCGGGAGTCTCTTATTTCCTCTACGATCTGTCTCTGATTGGCCACAGCCAGGAAGCCGGTTACCCGGGGGGCGCTTGTTTTGTTCAACCGCGCCGCACGTTTGAGGTCTCTGTGTTGTAAAAGTGAGATAAATCCGTTCTTGGTGAAAGATGCTGCGCGTTGTTAAGGCGTAACTTGGCGAAGTGAAGTTATCATTTGTCGCTGAGCAGGATTATTGTGAAGATATCATAATAATTTCTTAAAACAATCACCGCCACTGTGAGTGACATGGCAAGGCAGTGAAGGGAGGAAAACAAATGTATCGCTCGTCACCCGTGGCTGCGTTTCCGGCTCTTTGATTGGCCGCGGAGTTTGACTTATAAGTCAGATTTACCAAAATGTTGTAAAACGACGGAGGTAGTGACACTTCCATAAAAATTTCAGTATTTTTTTTAGGTAAATATAGAAATAATACGATATTTAATACGCTAAGAACGGGAATTTAATATATTGATTTATATTTGTATTTATCTATCCTGTCTTCTTGTAACCTCTATATCTGTTTTCTGCACTGCTTTATCCAACTTAGGGTGGTCAAGCAGTGAAGGAGTTGACGGTGGATAAAAGCAGTGCACAGCCTGACAGGTTGCCATTATCGAGCATAAGGCAAACAAATGCACCCGTTCGCACCAAGGGGTAATTTAGCAACAGCTGTATGTCTTGTCAAGCCAGTAATCCCAACCTGGACTCAAGCCAATGTCCATTGCTTCAGCACTTTATACATGTTGAACTGAATTCAGTTGAATTTATTTCAATTTTATTTCTTTAGAGATAAATGCAGCAGTAATTTCAAGGTAATTTTACTGTGAACCACACAGCAAACATGAGCAGCATAAGCAACTGTAGAAGAAAAAAAACTTTAATAAGAAACATGCAGAACCAGGCCCAGGCCCATAGCTTTCTACTGTTTCTGTTGTGGTGAGAGACCGAAGAGACAGAAAATGATGGAACAGAGAAACAAACAGACATAGATTCACTTGCTGCAGATGTGATGGGGACAGGAGGCTCAGACCATGAACTTCCAGTTCCACTGTCAGAGAGAGAGGGGGGGGGGGGAAGCAAAGACTATAGGGGGAAAGAATCTCAGTGACATGTAGCAATGAAACATGGAGCATGAGAAAAGAAAGAAGCTCTGTGCAGTGAAGGTCTTGCAGCTGTCTAAAGCTAAACCTATAGCAGCTTCACTGACTCACTAGAAAATGTTCCATGTTGGCCTGAACAGCCCTGACTGAGAGCTTTACTAAAGTCAAACTAGACCTGTGCTGTTAGTCTCTCGACATGAAACTACATATTGGAGCTACTTCAGTGTTGGGATTCTGTTGCCGTTGGTAAATATGGGTGATAGACACATGTTTAATCTGAAGATATCGGTGAATATTTATTTATTTAATCTTTGTCGCACATATTTTTTAGTAATGTATTTTATATTCAGTGCTCATACTTGTAGTATTGGACACAGCACAGGGAATCGTTTCTTTATTTTTTAGTTATATATATTTTGAACTTGCAGCTTACTTTCAGTTGTATTTTTTATTTGAAAAATCTTTATCCCAAGTGTAGGCGAATGGGTGGGATCCATGAAAACGGGCGTCGCGCTGGAGTCACGCGTTTTCCGTTAACCCGCCGCACGAGCTGTGGGACTTGTAGTTCCGCTCGCGCCTGGACGCGGGACGGCGCGAGCCCCAATGAACTACAGCTCCGACACGGCGCTGCGCAGCCGCGCTGGGCAGGATGAGGGGCGAAAAGGCGCATCCTGAATGATTGTTGCCCCCTGGTTTGTCGACGGAACCGTGAGGAGATAAACACTATTCCGGTAACGGATTCGTCCTCGCGGTACGGGTTAGTTGGGGAATCGTTAGTTCTGGCGGTCGTGTCTGCGCGTGCTAAAGGGTTATATGGAATGAAGCTGCTGGCGGGAGATCGAAAGATTCACGAGGCTCTACTAAAACTGCTCTACACCACGCTTTAGCTCCTACCCAGTGTAGGATTCTCTACACAACTCCACATAGCTACACTCAGAAAGGGAACGTGGAGAAATTGTATCCATGAGTTACTTAAAAACTTAAAAGCTGTCTTAATTACATGTATGCAAATTAACGAGTAGCGGAAGGTCCGTTAAGTACTGTCACTTAAACAGCGAGTAAAATGAATGGCATGCGTTAGCGAGTGGAGTAGTTGAGGAATGTTCAAAGTTGAAAATTAAGTGTCTTCTTGTATTGCAGGAAAGAGCTGGGGTTTCAAGATGGCAGGTTTGTAACTGAAAACAAATACTCATTTTTATATTTGTTTCACATTTCACTCCAATTTCACGTATCATTCCCTCTATGTCTCTCTTTTTATTGTGTGCTATTAAAGAGTAAACTGATAATGACAGTTTGCTTTCTGTTTCAGAACGGGTCAACAACTTTCCTCCCCTGCCCCAGTTTCTGAAAATAAAGCCATGCTTTTATCAGAACATTGAAGAGGAAATTCCTGCAGCTCATCAGCAGTTGGTGCGCAGAGTTTACACCCTTTGGATGAGTAAGTGCTTTCATGTTCGTTTTGAGAATGTGTGTTTATTTGTTTATTTTTGTTTTCACTTTTCTTGAGCAGAATGAACACAGATTTCTCACTCACTGCGAAACCGGACACAATCACTCACTTCCTGTCTTTTTATTCCTTCCCACAAATGCTTTCTCAATTGCAGTGTATGCAGCAACACTAATGGCAAATGTCATCTCATGTATCGCTTGGTGGGCTGGGGGCGGTGATGCCATAAACTTCGGCTTCTCCTTGCTGTGGCTTATTCTATTCACTCCTGCCAGTTACACCTGCTGGTTCAGGCCACTCTACAAAGCTTTCAGGTTTGTGATCCACTGCCCTCTCATGTACCCTGCCACTTAATGTACCTACTATCCACAGACCCTCATGTCGGATTCGTTTTTAAATCTGAGACACAACAATGCAAGTAAAAACATGTAAAGATGCATACTTTCATGCAGAAATTTTTACTTGATATTGTATTTTGGAGTCAGGAAGAATAGAATCTTCAGAATTGCTTTTTATTTTCTTATAAGGTAAAAGACTAAGTAAAAGAAAGTTTGCTGCATCTTCTGTGGCAATACACAAGAAAAAATAGTATTTAAGGGAAGATAATTTTTGGAATAAAAGTACAGGTTTTAAAAGTAAGTTAAAGATTTGTGAAGTGAAGTTGTGAGGGATATAACCTTTCTCCTGCTGTGGCTTTGGAAATGTTGTAAAACTGATACTTAATGAAGAAATGCTAAAAATTATTTAAAAGCTGCCAATAATTTATTATGAGCAGTCAATGGGTGTCATAGAATATACATTTTTTTAGTTAGGAATCTGTGTAATAGTTTGTTTAAAGTTATACGAGTCAGAAGGCGTATTTTAGCCTAACGTCACTGTAACATGATCCTGTCGGCGGTGTTCTAGAATTGTTTCATGTTTTCATCATGGGCAGAAGAAATAACCATCTAGTCAATAGTTGTTTAAAAACCATAAACAGGATTCTTGTGCTAAACTAGAAATAAAAAGCAGAATATTTTGACATTTCATTATAAATGAAACCAACCTTTTTTGTCTATCACATCATTGATTGATGATTCAACATTAATTCTTGTTTGTGTTTTATCCTTTGGTTATGGCATAATCCAGATGATACTAATTAGACTCGGCACAGGCTGCCAGTCCATCACAAGACTTTGAAGTCATGTTTTCAGTCTCTGAGAAATTGTGCAGTCATTGTTATTGGTGAATAAAATGAGCACTAATCTGTACTCTGTCTTCATTTAGTGAAGCAGACAGCTGTATCTCCATCAAAGCTTTGCCCCTGTCCCATATAGTGGCTTATTTTCACGTTTGTATCGTATCATCTTATAGCTTTCATTTCAGTGGTACTTAATAGGGATAAAAGAGATATACAGACAAAAATCAACTCTCTGCATTTGATTAACCTAGAAATGATTGACATGTCTCTCTGTCTTTATTTAAACTCGTCCCTGTTATGTTTGTTGGGAATGTATCTAGTTTTTTGTGTTCCTTGTTTATTCTCATGTTGACAATGAGGAGGATGGAAAAAAAAACAGATCAAAAATAGAACACCAGGCTTGTTTATTTTTAAATCTAATACTCTCTGTATTCTTTTTCCCCACCTTGTATTTTTTTCTTAGGGCTGACAGCTCATTCAACTTTATGGCTTTCTTCTTCATTTTCTTCGTCCAGTGTATCTTCAGCTGTATCCAAGTTTTGGGCATCAATGGTTGGGGAACATGGTAAGTTTGATCAAAACAGATTTGCACACTATTTCCACTTTTATCCGAGCGAAGTTTCAACGTTTCAACGTTCAAAGTTTTTGCATTTAATGTTGCACTGCTTAATAGCTCACGGGTAACTTTGGACTACATCATTCTTAAATCCACCTGCATCTTGTCTGATTCACTAACCCGTACTACTTCCATGTCACTCTCACCAACACATGCAAGCGGCTGGTTTGCCACAGTGACGTTTTTCAGCAGAAATGTGGCTTCCGCTGTAGTGATGCTTATCACCGCTCTGCTCTTCACTCTGGTGACTGTTTTAATGGCAGTGGTCCTCCTTAAGGTGAGTAAACACTCCAGCAGAAAACATGCACTAATATAATTATTCTTTCTTTCTTTCTTTCTTTCTTTCTTTCTTTCTTTCTTTCTTTCTTTCTTTCTTTCTTTCTGTCTGTCTGCCTTTCTGTCTTTCTTTCTGTCTTTTTGTCTTTCTTTCTTTCTCTGTCTTTCTTTTTCTTTCTTTCTTTCTTTCTTTCTGTCTTTCTTTCTGTCTGTCTTTCTTTCTGTCTTTTTGTCTTTTTGTCTTTCTTTCTTTCTTTCTCTGTCTTTCTGTCTTTCTTTTTCTTTCTTTCTTTCTGTCTTTCTTTCTGTCTTTTTGTCTTTGTTTCTGTCTGTCTGCCTTTCTGTCTTTCTTTGTCTTTTTGTCTTTCTTTCTGTCTTTCTTTCTTTTTCTTTCTTTATTTATTGCTTTATTTATTTTTAACTTTGCATCCTCACCAACACATTGTGCTTCTCTGTTGCCAGGTGCACAGGCTGTACCGAGGCGGTGGGGGCAGCATGCAGCGTGCTCAGGAGGAGTGGAGCACTGGGTTGTGGAAGAGTGCACCAGTGAGGGACGCAGGGTTCAACGCTGTCGCCCAGGCGGCCCAAGGCCCCAGTTTGCCCCAGTACCCTGCGGCTGTGCCCAGCTACCCGGATAACAGTCACTGGTGATGGCTACGAGTGGCCTGTAGGGGGAGACAGCTGACTGGCTTCAGAAGAGCACTTGAAAACACAGTTCACGTCAGTTCACCTTTAACAATAATTTGGTGTGTATTTTCCTTTGTCTTTTTGAGATGATAACAAGGCCGTTGTTAAAAAGAAATAGCATTTTATCCAATAGTTTTATCACCAAAGCTCAATAAAATCCTTCACTTATGGTAAATGGTCATCCCAAAAAGGTACCATCCCATGTAACAGTTGTTTACATATCCATGGTTAAAATTAAAGACAAAAATGCGTAATGCTTGGACATCAAAAATGTCTCACTCAAGGTCAGTTTGTAATCCAAACGAAGTTAGAACCAATCGAGAACTCCAGAGTGTGAAGGATGTGTGCCTTATGGACTCTTTATGGTATGTGACGTGTTTTGCCAGAGCTGCATGCCATGAGTTGTACTATGCTCAAAAGACAAGAAGACAAAACAGGGTTTTTTCCTTTTTGTTCTTATGCAACAAGTGAGTATGCCACCTGCATTTTTTAACTGGTTCAGTTCTTGCTGTGTGTATTATGTGTTCTGGCAGGACTTTTTTTTTGATACTTTATGCTTGATAGCTACATGCTTGTTTGTGATTTCCTGAAATGCGCCTTACTGCAGTGTGCAGATATTGCATGTGAGAAGTGTCTTGCTTGACTATTGCCTTAACAAACATGTTTTTTTTTTCCTTGGTAAAACTGGACTAATGCTTCAGTGAAGCGACTTTGCTGTGTGGATCTTCACAAAACACTCATGTGCCAAAACAGTAGCTTATTTCTGTTATTTCGATATCGGCGAAGTCGCACCTAAGCAGACCTTATGTTGTACTTATTTCAGTATTTCTTATGTTCTGTTGCTCCCAAGTTACTGTTTGCAATTAGTAATCAGCACCCAGCTGTGAAAAAACTATCTGCTAATGTCAGTGCTGCAGCTGCTTTTACGTTCCTCCAGATATACTGGATTTACTAACTACCCTTTGCCTAATGCATGCAGCCTGTCGTTGAAGTGGCACTGCACGAGGTTCTCTTATTTCACAAAAGCTCACGTGGTGACGTGTTGAAGCAGGCTCTAGTTGATACCCTTCAAGTAAATGTGCCAAAGGGGCGTTTAAATCCAGTTGATTTGAAACATTGCTGATTTTCTGTCATTCCAGCAAACTTGCACGACGAAGTCTTATTAAAAGTAGGCTTAGTGATATTCTATGCAGGTAATGTAATACATATTGTGAAAGCTTGTGTGAAGTGAAAGCCTCGACTTTAAAAAAAAAAAAAAAAGTTGCCTGCCTCTTGGATTGATGGTTTTTTTTCTTTTCTTCTTAAAGTGTCCTTCATGGCTGACTGCCAAATATAATACTTCTGTTTTTTGACTTTACAGAATGAAATGGATATGTTAAATCACCTTCCAATATTGCAACATTTCAATAAATATTCTTCACACATCGGTCTCATTCTTTCGTTCTGAAATTACACAATTTGCTGTATGTGGGTCTAAACAGTGTTTAGTGGGATTGAATTAAGATGGCACAGCAGCTCTTTCAGTATGGAGGTAAGTGGAAAGAATTCCATATGTTATTGTCTTTGGAGGATGGGGTTCTGTTTTAATTTTTGAAAAAAAAATTGAAGAGATATTACATAAAAAAATTTCAACTTGGCATAAGATTGCTGCAAGAAAATGGAGGGCCACAGTACGGTTCAGGCCCTGAGAGAGGGCACGTCCTCCCACACGTCAGAAAACCACAGCTTTACACAATACTTTGATCCATCAGCTTTTCGAACACGTTTCAACATATAAAGTTGTCCTAACAACCACTTCTAGACCCGTCCACCATTCAGCCTACGTGTGGTCCAGCTGCCTCTTTTTGTTTCCTGCTTTGTAAAAGAAAAAAGGCTTTATCCAGCCTTTTTTTTTTCCCAGCCTTTTCACATGTGCAAAAAAGGAGCCAATGTCATATTGATTTATTCAGAAATGTTTGAAGAAACTCGTGTTGGACAGAAAAAGCAAGCCTGTGAGCATCAAGGCACAACTTTCAAGACTGTCAATACTGAAAGAGAGGAAGCCTCATTAAATCCTGGGAGGAAAATAAAACCGTGCTAACAGGGAAGAGGGCTGCTACAGAAGCTAAGACGGTGATTTCTGAAAGTTACAAACAACTCGAATACTTCCCGTCTATTTTTAGAATAAGAAAAATAGCAGATGGTATTAAGGCAAGAGGCTCACTTTAAAAGGATAAAGTCAAGGCACATGTATAAACTTAATTCAGTTCCTGACACTGATGAATAAATGAGGAGACCGACTTCAACCGTTTCTTTCCAACAGTTTTTTGAGATGAAACATGGAAACTCTTAAGTGCTCTTTCATCACAGTATAGAAAAGAAAAGCAGTTACAGACTGCATTAACTGACGTCTGGCATGTACAGCTGCACGTCTACATTTCATTGATATGTCTGTCTTCTTCATTGTAAAACTGTTGAGATGTACATTGAGAAATTGCTCTGATTACTAGATCACATTAAATTATGTTTGATTTATATATAAATATATATATATATATATATATACATATATATATATATATATATATATATATATATATATATATATATATATATATATATATATATATATATATATATATATATATTTGACAATACCACCTATTATGTGAGGGGCACTGACATGTTCAGGTGCTTTATTTAAAAAAATAATAAGGAAAAAAGCCTTTCAGTTATACTACTACTACTCAGGCGATCAGTAATAATTCGGACATATGAAGGTGAGGTGGGAAAAAAAGATTTGGGCCATGAATTTGAACCAGACAGGTGGGACAAAATCGTGGCAGAGTGTGGCAAATATGTGAGCGATGCCAGGAGCAAATTTATGAACTACAAAGTATTGCACAGGTATGACTTTACTCCATCAATGCTGTGCAGGGTGAAGCTGCTGGGGGATGATTTGTGTTGGATATAGTGAAAAAGGAACTCTCATCCACTGTTTTTGGACGATGCATTGTCTCACACCTTTATGGCTTCTTCAGCAGCTGGTTGGGTTCAACTATACCATCCGGTCCAAATCTTTCTTTATTAGGACATAAAAGCTTAACAAAGATTCCTAAAAAAAGATTTTCAATGATTTTCATGCGGCTAATAACATGTTGAATTATTTTAAGACACTGGAAAACCCAAACTGCCCCAGGTGTGGGCTGCTGCCATGACTGAAACGGTTTCCTATGAATGCATGTTGAGAAGACTGGGCGATGTTCGAAAGGGAGAGGATAAGCCGCAGTGGGAAAGATAATGGGATCATATAAGAGCTCAATGGCTTTACGTTGACCTGTATTTACTTTTTCCTATTATAATTGTATTGTTTCATCTTATTTGTTGTTTGTAACACATCTTTATTTTTAAGAATACCATGTACCATGATAGTGAGAACACAATAAGGAAAATTAGAACCCCCTCCCCCACAAAAAAAGGAATACAATAGAAAAGTTATTCCCCATAATTTAATTAAAATGATGCACACATTTTATATTTACATAAACTTACACATCATTTCATTTTACATTACAAATCATGAAAATAAAAAAATAGTCATCTCAAAATAGAATATTTAATTAGATCAGATAACACCCCCCCCCCTCCCCCCCCTCCCACCCCCACAATAAAGTTTAACAACGATTTCTGTTAGGATATAAGTCACGACTGTAGGAACAACTGATCAATGTAATCTAGTCTTTCAATGCACCTTTTGATGCTGTTTGCTTATTTCCAGAGCCACTGTGATATATTGGAGCAAAACAATTTATTAATATATCTTTAACACATCAAAAATATTGGAAGGATGCTCTGAAGGTGGGATGTTAACTTAAACTGAAATGTGCTTGGAAATCAAAGATCAACATGCTACTTGTTCATTGTTGGCCACATTTACAATTGTTACACAACATCTGAATATTAAGTAAAAAAAAAAAAAAAAAACCGAGTGTGAAAAATAAATATTTTAAAAAAGTACTGGCTATACATAATATTTAACAATAATTATATTCACAAATCATACAAAAAATAGACATTTCTAAAAAAAAAAAAAAAAAAAAAAACAAGAATTTTTTTAAACTGTTTCCTAGAGAACATCAGCTGCCCAGTAGGTCTATGGAAATGATAGACTGTAGAAAATTGGCAAAGAGAAACAGGACACCAATCAGAGAATTTTACATGTGAAAACAGTTTTTGAAAGCAAAGTCCCAGCAGAAATACAGCTAGAGGAAGATAATGAGTGCACTAGCAGTGGCCTTGCACTGAATTGTATGCCTCAGCAGAGTCAAATCTCTGACTCATCATTTATGTATCCCAGACCGTCCAGACTTGAAATGTTGGCCATAGGTGTGAAGTGGTGCTCCCCGTTCCCTTTGAAGTCAACAGCAGTGTGATTATTATTGGCACTGCAAGGTCTCCCAGACTCGGGCCCCAGGAGCTTTATCTCTGAAGTTCTGTTTGGGATGTGAGTGTACTCGGCCGACTGCCTTTTCGACTCGCTTGAGCTGGAGCTCTGCGCGAACTTGAAACACTCCAAACGCCCCCGATACAAGATCCAGAAAATGACCCCCATCAGAGAGAGGCAGAACAGCGACAGCAGCGCCACGGCCACCTCCAGGCGCGTCACCCTGCCACCTTCGCTTTGATTCTCGGGGAGCAGCGGGTCCGTAATCTCCGGCTCTGGCTTTGGCCCCGGTGCGGCTGTATTCAGACTGTGAACAGAGTCGGAGGAATTTGTCACCTCGGTGCCGGGACTGGGGCTGCCTCCCACTGCCGGGCCAGAGTAGAGCTGCAGACGATAGGTTGCCACAGTCCTGTTATACGCTCTGCCGTTTATCTGCTCTACTGAGTCACACACGTACAGGCCCACGTCTGATTCAGAGGCCCTCAGGATGAGGAGGCCTCCGCCGTAGATGTAGTATTTGTCACTGGAGTGCAGCGTTTGGTCGGAGAGACGCCAGTACACCTGTGCCAAGTTGGAGTGAGGCTGGCAGAGCAGCTGGATATTGTTTTGTGGAACCAGTGTTAAGTCGACAGCTGCTACCGGAGCTAAAAAAATTCAAAGAAACACATAATTAATAAAACCACATGCTTATTAAGCTGATTTAATGTGTAAGAAATGGCGCTTCCTGTAACGTATTGGGCACAGTGCAACTCAACACACCTTGGGAAGGACACTGCGCCACATCCCCCTCCTGCAGACTCTGTATTCCAGTGTTCGGAGGGGAGGACAAGCTGCCGACGGCTGAGCACACCGCACCGGACAAGTCCCAGGCGCAGTAAGGATCCCTGGCCAGGACGCAGTCCACACAAGTCTCATAGTGGCTGCAGTTAGCGACCGGCATTTGGATTGCACCAAACTCCGAACCAGCGTACAACTGACCCTGTGATGGAGCAAGGAACAGAAATCTTCATTATCAATGAAGCCTCCATAAACGAGGAATAAATTATACCTATACTTTCAAAGGAATAATATTACACACACACACACACACACACACACACACACACACACACACACACTGTTATTCATTATAAGAGCAGAGCAGAGGATTCCCTATTCTTTGTCATTTCTTCCCCAGAGTAAATTAATATCAAATACATAGAGTTTAACACAGAAAGTTATTGCATAAAAACACATTTAAAACTGAATGATATTTTAAAGCAATGACAAAAATTTACAATTAAACTAAATCAACAGAACATGTATTAACCTCAACAGTTCTTTTTACTTTCTACGTATCCCAACATATTCAACACAAACAATCTGCTGAAGTCTCTTCCTGGTCTTCCCAAAAATACCATCTCACACCTTCAGCTTGAACCAGGTTTTTAAAAGGCGTTTAGCAAAATATGTTATGATGTAGATGAGCTACAGGAAGCCAGCCAAGAGATAAAACTGCACAAAGTGTATCCTGACTGTACATTTTTAAAAAATCATTTAAGAACAATGCACTATATTTGTTGTTGCTGATTTCATTGTTTCACATTTTAAATGTTTTCATCCATACACTGTTTTAAAGAGAAAATTCAATGCACAACAAAGAACAATGACAATAAAAACCTCTATCTATGTCTGTGATGACAATAAACCAGCCAGTCTTACAATGAGCCTGTTATTATGACAAACCTTCAAGGAAGAGAGGCGCAGGATGCTGACTGGTGCTGGGTTTTCGAATGCCTGAAGCTCCTCAATAATGAACATCTTCCCATCATAATTAACAGCCTTTTGAATGTAGCCATTCTCTGTTACAAAGACAACACAGACACACAAACATACACATTCAATGCGTGTACCAGTTCATATTCTTGGATAAACCTGCCGTATAAAATGCATGTCTTACTCTGTAATCAAAAAAGTTGACATGAGACAAATTTAGTAACGCTGTTGAACTGATTTCAGTCCCACGCCTTGAAAACTTTCTTCCCTACTGTCTCAGTATGTATTGCTGAGTGATGTTCATGTGAAAACATTATTAATTCTGTGTTTTTGTCAGTCTGCTGCTACTTTAAAGGTGCAGTATGCAGAAATCTGAGGCATCGCCCTTTCTGCTTTGGGTGGCAGCAATGAGTCACGTTCTTCTGAGCGTGCTGTTAGTTGATGAACTTCCTACATTCAGTAAAACAACGTGTCACAATTTGTTGCTTCTTCTGGTTCTGCAGCGAAGCCAGAAAGAGTGGCAGGAATATGATCTTGTGGTACTCACCATTTTGTGGCACCACGTGGAACTACCAGATTGGGCTTCATGCAGCTGGTTAGTTTTGAAGATTTCAGACTAAAAATATTTCATACTGTAACTTTAAAACTCACCAGTGCCGATAAACATGACATTGTATTTCTGTCCATCCAGAGCCGTTACACTGTCCACGACAATCCGAGTGAAGGAGGCTCCTTTCTTCACCAGCAGCGGCCCGTCCGTCAGGGGACGGACAGCTTCATCCATAAGAGGACGGTCCCTGATGAACTGCAGGGTTTTGTCTGGAAGATCCAACGAACGATTCATCCCCATTCCACGTGCCACATTATTGATGCACTGAAAGTATAACACAGCAGTTTAGACGTTCAATTCTGCCATATACTGTGGCAAGAAAAAAAATGTGTACGCCCCGAAATCTCTAATTGATCTCCAGATTAGATCCATTGGAAGAATTTTCAATATGCTCACATTTTTGTGATTCCCAAGACACTTGTCAATGCTTATCAAAAATGCAAGACATCAATGAAAAAACTGGATCAATGTGAAAGGGTTCACTTATTTTGTCATTGCATTAGTTAATTAAATTCATTAGACTCACCGCTCCTGGTCTGGGGACGGGCACCTCACCAGTGTACATCACCCACTTCACATGGGATGTCTCCACAGCGACTGGCGTCTTGAACTTCCCCTCGTTGAAAATATCTCTAATGACAGACACTTTGTAAGCACACACTGCAGACACCTGGGACAAGCTCCTGGGGACAAAAACAAAAAAGAAATGTATCAATCAATCTATTGCTTTTTTATTTTGGTTGTTTAAAGTCTGGGAGGATTCATAAGTCAAATAGAATATTGAATACAAGACGGCTGAGAATTATTTATTCAACGCAAAAAAAAATATACAAATCAAACATTTAAATGAATGCATTTTTTGCTCAGTATTCTTGTAGTGCAAGCACAGTCAATGTACAAAGTTGGTGGCTTTACCTTCTCCTGTTATTTGTCAAAGCTGACCACTCAGGATATTAACTGAATTTCCTAACCCTTCCTCTCAAACCGTGAGCCATCATCACACCGCAGGAATTGATAGTAAATACTTACGACTGCGGCGTGAAGACGGCGTAGAAGACGCTCTTCCTCCAGTCCTCGTGCTTCAGCAGGAAGACATCCTGGACAATGGGGGGCAGGCTGGGTTCAGGGAGTGGACAATCCAGACGTGCTTTCAGGAACGACGTCCACTTCCTCTGCAGTGTCCGCTGCCCACCCATATCCCCCTGAACACAGAGAGACCGAGGCGTCTGTGATCTGCACATTTCCCCCTGAACTACCACAAGTAATCAGCAATGCAACACAAAGGTCTGTGTTCATCTGTTTGTTTGTGTACCGGTATATTTATTTAATCAGATGTACCTTGCAGACACGGGCCACTCGTGATACAGCGACTTTGCTGTAGAAGTCATACTCCATGGCATTTTCACTGAAGAATAAGTACACCTTATCATCGTCGCCATCTGGACTGTCAAAGCTCTCGCTCACAAAGTCCATGTAGACGAAGTTGGGCTCTGAAATCACAATGGAAATAAGCGCAGGAAAAAAAAAACGTTTGAAATGCATCTATAAAAGTGTCATGTATCAAGCATTGCACTGGGCATTACATAATGTGCCTCTTCAGAAGTGTGATTTTGGCAGGAGGGAAACTCACCACTGAGCCAGGAGCTTTTGAACTCTGTGCGGAGAGCCAAGTTTGAGCTGCGCAGAACCACAGGCTCCGAGCCCAAGAAGTTGATGGATGTAGCAGAATACAGGTCATTTCCTGTTGGACAGGAACACAAAATAAAAATAAATTCCTGGAAATCCATTATTCACGGTAAGTTGGAACAACACGGCATTAATGAGCCCGCTAATGAAATACAAGATACTGTTTTTGTCCCCCTCATAAATGGACAGGAGACATTAGCAATAACGGCGGACACTTGTCATGCATTTGATCTTTCAGTAAGTAAACTCAGAACACAGTTATCGGGGCTTTTCTCCATCGGCTCCCTCTGAACGTATAGCAGCTTTTTACTGTTTTTAGTCTTCGGCAGTGAAAAAGTGACAGAAACACTCACCAACCATGAGGGAGGAGTACCTCTGAAAGGGATCAAAAGGACACTTCCCTTTTCCCTCCTCCTTCTTTCCCTCTAGGATCAGCCGTCCATTAGAAAATGTCTGTCAGAAACAAAAAGAACAAAGGTGGACAGAACAACGGGTTGAGAAGGGAAAGAACAGGAAACTGTGGAGTTTTTATTTATTTAGATATAACACCGACTTTAAGCAAGCAATAAAGTTGTTGTTGTTTTTGTTGTTGTTAAAATTCATTAAGTGTACAAAAGATACAAAAGTTTTTAACTATCAGACTTAACCCGAGGTTTATCTGTAAATCCAAACTATCATCGACCCTTAAATGTGAACATCACAGTCATATATTTATGTTGAATTGTTACTTTGTTGTTTTGCTACTAGAGAACAAACTGCAGCGGACGTCAATACCGGTTCTGACGGGTGAACGCATCGCTGGTTCGAGCGAAAATGTGGCAAACTGTACACATTATCAGATCACGTTATGACCGATCAGTGCAGAAACAACTGAACACCCCGATGGTCATGCAGTTGCTTTGTGAGGAGATATTTTAATAACCTAAATATATTTGAGTAAGACATTACAGCCAATGAGATGCCTGTGGAGAAAATATTTATTTGGATTCTCAGAAAAAAAGACAGAAGTGAGGAAAATGATATTTAACCCGCTGCAAGATAAAACCTTTGAAGAGTGGTTTCCAGCCTGGGGTCCAGGACCCTCTCGGGTGAGACACTGAAAATCACAGGGCTGTCGGCGTGTTGCTGACAGATAATGGAAAGCATAATAAGCACTTTCTAAAATCTTGAGCAAACCTGGTAAATTGATTGTATGTTTAAGGATCCTGCTTTTGGTCTTGTCTGTCCGTGTTTGGCTTCACCAGAATGTTTTAGCTAAACAGAGATCAAAGAAGATTCCATCTATTACTGCTTACTTTTGAAGAATGTCAAAATACATCTATACACCATCCACTGGGGAAGAAAAAAATTATTACTGAAATCACTCTGTGTATCTGAAGTGTGAAAACCTGAAACTTATATTACAGTGAAACGTGAGAACCATACTAAGGTGCACTGCAGTCCTAAAATCCATGTTCACCACTAGATCGTCTCTGTGAGCCGCGCTACAAAGCACATTATGAGCTTTTCCAGTCAATCACAAAATGCAGCTTGTGTTTGGCACCGATAAATCTATCTCTGCCTTCAGCAGAAACCAAAGGCCTTGGGGTTAAGAGCCAGAAGTAAATCAAGGAAGTAGGAAAGTTTGAAGAGATGAACTTACGCAATGTTAATGTTAGTCTCTTCATGTGGTTTGTTTGATATTAGCTCTTTCTTTTCGTCAGATTAGTTAGGACAGAAGGTCACATGTGATTTGAGACATGCACACAATAAACTTAAACATGAATTTGATCAATGGTTCACGGGTATTCTCACCAAATAGTCACAGGTCGGGCTGAACGCATTTGTGCCACACACATACATTGTTGTGTCATTCATTCTGTGCAGGGTTCGGATGTAGTTGCGGCATTCCACCTGTAACAAGACCCAGCAGAGAGAGCGCCAAGGTCAGAACTGTTAGTTCAGCCGCAAAAACACAAACATGCCACATACATAGAGTGGCTGCACCGGCTGCCCAGAGCGGGGCTGATGGCCAGAAGGTCAAGGCTGTGTACAAACACTTTCTGTTCATGCCTTTATTTGGATATATAGTTCAGTGTGAAGCACTTCAAAGGGAATTCTTTGTAAAGACTTGAAAAGAAGAAAAACACTTCCATATAAATGATTTACAAACCTAAGAGATAAAGTGCTTAGAGGGAGTAAACTGCTTTCAATCAGCAGCCATCCTTTGGGGCTGTATCCATGCCCTACAAGTAGAAGTTAGCATATGCACAGGCTGTTTTGAGAGACAATAAACAAACCTCAGAGTGTTTTCCCTTGTACGTGCACCCCCTCTGCTTCTCCTCAGGGACTCGCCAATACACCTGCACCAACAGGAGGAAGATTTCTTGTCAAAGCACGCAGAAACGGTGTTGCAATGTCACTTTGTTGGCACGCTTATTCTCCCACACTTTACTGTTTATGTGGGATGGTGCATTTGAAAAGGCGTTATCACCGAACTGGGACATGTCCTCACTCATGACTGTTAGATATGTGAGCACAACTGTGAGCAAGACACCACTGGTTTACCGCTGAGTAGAACAGGACCATCATTCAGTCAAATTTCACTTGCAAATGTGCATGAGTTGAGCGGAGAGAAACGCTGAAGAGGCAGATGATGTGAGGGAAACCACTGTACATACTGCAGTGTAACGCTGGGCCGGCTGCCAGATTAAAGATATGCAAAGCCTGGACTCAAGCAGGTATACGGGAAGAGCCAGCCACAGTTCGCAATGTGGCTCAGTTTCAGGGGTTTGAATGATTGTTCTGTTTGAAGTCAGTATGATATAACTGCGCAGAAAAATAATCATTAAACATAAAAATTACACTGACTGAAACTCATTTGAATTAGTTTTGTTAGACTGTGTTTCTATTTTTAAAACCAAGCTAAGAAAGCAAAATCAATACTGTTTCTTTGGACTCATGCTGTTTTTGCTCGACATTGTTTCATTTTAATTAACTGATCTTTACTTCAAGAATTAAACATTTGACAATTGAAAATAGTGATACTGTCAGCAAACTGCTATAAATGTAATGTTTTGTGAGCTATTCAGCAGCATTACTACATCTTAATATATCTAATACAGGCTAACATCAGCATCACCTCCTCATCAACCAGCTGTCTGCAACCAGCCTGAGTGGTTATTAATCAATACAATTATGAGACTGAAAGACAATGATTTCCTGAGCGCACAATTGTGATTATCCATTTAGTGCATTCCTGTATAACACAGGAATATTTCACTGCTAAGATGAAGCCTATTTATTTTGCAATCATTAAAATTTAATAAAAAAAAATGTTTCTTTGAACAATGCAATCATAGTGACACCAGTTTATGTATTTTGTATGGTGTTTTGTAATTTCTGTCATCTCTCAGACTATTGTTTGCTAACAACATCAAAGTGGAACAGAAGCATCAGGCCTGCACGATTTACATAATCTTTTTCTGAAAAATAATGTCATCATCTTACTGCAGCTTTTCTGACTGAGATGTTGTTAATGTCCAGAGCATAGATGGCCTCTCGTGCTCCGAGCAGCAACACACCCAGGTCGTCTCTCATCAACATAGTGGAGTAGTTGAAGATCCCTTCTTCTTTGAACAACTTCAGTTTGTCTGCACAGAAAAAAAAATCTGCATTTTAAAACTGTGCTTTGCCTCATTTTCCTTCTACATTTTGGCTCCTTCAAACACTTGAAAGTTAGAACATGCTGCCACAGCAAAAACAAAAATCCAAATGTAAACTCACTGAAACTTAATAAACAAGCTGGTAACACTGCAGCATTTAATCATATTTCATTGCTAAAATATTTATATATACATATATATATACGAATGAGAATATGTGTGTGTGTGTGTGTGTGTGTGTATATATATATATATATATATATATATATATAATCTATATATATATATATATTATATATATATATAAATATTATATATATATATGTATATATATAATATATATATATAGGACAAATGAGTGGGGGGGGAGTGGCGACTCACCCTGGTAGAGGACAGTGTTTCGTGGGACACAATACTGAGTATTGACTGTACAAAAGAAAACATAAAGCATCAATCCACAGACGATGCTCAGAGCTGGGAGAAGAGACATGGCTCAGAGTCTGAGTTTGTACAAGTGTGGAGGAGCTGCGCGGGCCAGCTCCGCCACCGAAGCACCCGATCAGAGACAGAACATGGTCCAAGGCCTCAGTCCAGATGTTGGAACGCTGTGGTGAGTTCACTGTCCTGAACATGTGCCACTTTGGCACCCGTCTGGATTATTCTGGGAGACGTATTCAGGTGTTTGACGTTGACTGTGGAGTTCAGTTCAGCTTGCTGGGGCGCAGTTTGAAGCGGGTGTCCTCTGCGGTGGATATCTATGTCGGCGTTAGCCTCCAGCGCAGTGCTAATGAGCTGCTGGTCTCCTCTCTGGAAGGAGGAACAGGAGCCATACTGCCGGCTTAGTGCTGAGGAATGTTGCAGAAGATCATTTTCACGGTGAACCACCCCTGGAAAGAAAATGAAAGCATCTATGAGATAATCGAAGACATCCGTGAAATGGCAAGATTGACTTTGTTGCTAAGACTATAAAAATGTGAAAATCAAAATTTGGAAACTATCCTTTGAAAAGTGGAAACGGCTGCTAGATGTCTCCTACTCCTCATTTATGTCCACTTTTTCTGTGGCGTTCTTCAGAATTCCTCTATAATTATGAATATGCAAGACTATATGCATTGAGGTTGTCTGTTATATAATAAGTAAAATGTGGATGTGAAGGTGTCAAGCACTGACACCAACTGGTTCTCTCACTCGTAAAAACCTCATATCGCTATATTTTTATATACTGCCTTGGTCTGACCCTTATAAAGTAAACATACTAAAGAACAATCTGACAGATTAAGAATAATGTATAACTTAAATTTCTAACTTTGTCATGATAACTGTAGAATGGAAGAAAAAAAAAACAACTTTGAAGTTAACAAGTTTTGAAATTCCACTCATTTAAATGGTTATAAAGCAGGAGGTTCAAAATGTGTAAATTCTTTCCATAAACTATATACACAATCTTAATAAATTGCAAAATCACCTTGTATTGTGAAATATTATTGAAAATAATATAATAAAAGCAGCCATAAAAATCCACCAGAGGTGTCACGGTGCTGGAGTGTTCTCAGCTCTGTGACTGAATCTACTGTCCGCTCTGGACCTGTGTCAATAAACTAAGGTGAACATACAGTACATGTGATTTTTTTGTTGTTGTTGTTCAGAAAGTAAAAGGAAAAAGGTTCAATGTTAAACCCTAAATTTCCCCTGATCTTGGTCCCTTTCTTAAGATTTCTAGCATCTACATATTCATCAACTATGGTAATGAATCAACTGTGACAAAAACTCTCAATAAGAATCTTTCCAGATTTATGTGGTTTTAAGTTGTTGTTTTTTTTAGTGCAATGAGAGGAAAATGTGTCTTCAAAGAAAAGTGCAGTAGTTCTGTTTTATACTTTTATTCACTGGGGTGCTAACAACTTATAAAACATAAAAACCAGAAACATCAAAGGCTATGGTAGTGGAAGCAGGTATCTGAGAAATGGACAGTGCTATTAATTAAACTGCTCTGTTTGCTGATTTCAAAGGTTTAGTGAAAATCAGAGAAGCTTGTGCAACTGAGATTAATGTAAGTACAGCTGAATGCTTTGGCCACGGCGAGTCATAACAGCAGAGTTCACAAAGGAAACCGATGTTAAGTGAAAATCTGCCATGCTTCCCACCAGCCCCCACTCTCTTCCTCCTCCACTCTCTGTATCTTCCTGTCCTCCTCCCTGATAAGAACCTGCTTCCTCTGGGCTCAGTGGGGTTCAGGCAGCGGAGGGGTATCGGTTCAGGTTTGGGCATGCATGCAGATCGCGCTTATTCATTCCCTACCCTGCGATTCATGTGGAATTGAGACTTGCCAGTTTTGCTTTTTTTTTTTTTTTTTTGATGTGTTTCTTTCTGTTTTGACTAACTGAGCAACGCAGCCTCATTCAAAATTCATCAAGGCACTTTATCTCAGAATAACACACAAAGCATACTTGAGAGTATTCTCACAAAGTGTTAAAAAAAAAAAAAAAAAGAGATCCTCCCACAAAAGCAGCACCACCACACAGCTGCTTTGCAACTGTTGTTTAGGTTTGAGCTTGCTGAGGGGAAAAAAAAAAAAAAAAAAGCCGGTTTCAGAAAGATGCATCCTTTAAAACACATCATCCAGTCCCTGCCTGTTTACAAAAACCAAAAAGACAACATCCAAATGTCCTCAAGAGACGGCGCGGCCCTGGCTCCCCTGTGCATCTGAACAACCTGGCGTTTGAACGAGCGTTTTGCAGCTAACTGCCATGCTCCCCACCTTGTTGTTACTTGACACAGTGGGACGAGCCGCTGCGTGTATGTGACTGCTCCTCTGTTGTCAGGGTGGCTATGTGTTGCATACCTTTTCCCCTCTGGCTGTTTTGGGGGGGGCGGAGGGACTGGAGGGTGAGAGCTGCGGCTAAATGGAGTGACTGCCGGTTGTTTTACACAACCTGTGATAGATAGTTCCAAGAAGTGAAGACATGCAGGTATGGCAGCGATAATAGATAAGCATGCAGCAGTTGTCCCTCCTTTATCTTGCTTTGTTTATTCAGGGTCATAAGCCTTGTTTGAAACCTGAATCAGAAGGTGCTTTTCTTGTTTTACCTTCCCCACTGACTAGTCATCTGTTTTCTGTAAATTAAATTGCAACACATTCTGTTTTTTAATTCACGATAGCAGAAAACAGCCAGAGTTCA